>NC_092087.1:130431815-130474315 GCF_045679555.1 Salvelinus alpinus
ATCTGTCAATATGAACATTACACTGTTGAAACATCTGTCAATATGAACATTACATTACACTGTTGAAACATCTGTCAATATGAACATTACATTACACTGTTGAAACATCTGTCAATATGAACACTACATTTGTCAACTGTCAATATGCACATACATAGCATATATATTAAAAGACTAAATAAGTGTCTATAAAGGGAAATACTGTACAGTATATAACTTAGATGGATGAGGGATGGAAGGAGAAAGGGAAGAAGGGTATTTCCTTAACGAAGGGGGGGGCTGAGAAAGAGGTATAGTATGTTCATACTAACAAAATAAATGTATCAACATGAACGTTGTATCTAAAGATGTATTTTAATGGCCAGGTTCCTGAACATGGATTAAACGTACTGCTGAACGACAGAAACTCCATCTCCATATAAAGAGCTTTTTAGGACTGGGCTTCGTCTGTGTCCAGGAAACTGGCCCTACGTTTAAAATACATCTATTCAAATATATCCATGCCAGTATACAGGACGAAGGAGGTGGAACATGAACTTAAAGGCCCACTCCGTAACTTGACAAAGAACAAAACATCTGTGAATATCCCAGTGGCACCTTTAACGGTAAGTTGAGAGGAAGTAAAAGCTGGAGGGTCTGACTTGGCATCGTTTCAAAACAATATTTCATATCTAACTAACTCACCGCCGGTAAAGTTGATGTATCCTTGCAAATCCTTTCAGAGCTACAAAATGTGACAAATTGCCAAACGCTTCCTCTCCGAAGAGAAAGAAGAAGTCAGACGAATGCAAATCCTGTGTGACTTCAAAGAGGACACCACTAATGTACCACTATTATTAATACATAACTACACTACTATCACCATCCAGCAGGTCCTACATCGCTAATATCACCATCCTGCAGGTTCTACATCACTAATATCACCATCCAGCAGGTTCTATATCACTAATATCACCATCCAGTAGGTTCTACATCACTAATATCACCATCCTGCAGGTTCTACATCACTAATATCACCATCCAGCAGGTCCTACATCACTAATATCACCATCCGGCAGGTTCTACATCACTAATATCACCATCCAGCAGGTCCTACATCACTAATATCACCATCCTGCAGGTTCTACATCACTAATATCACCATCCAGCAGGTTCTACATAACTAATATCACCATCCAGCAAGTTCTACATCACTAATATCACCACCCAGCAGGTTCTATATCACTAATATCACCATCCAGCAGGTTCTACATCACTAATATCACCATCCAGCAGGTTCTACATCACTAATATCACCATCCAGCAAGTTCTACATCACTAATATCACCACCCAGCAGGTTATATATCACTAATATCACCATCCAGCAGGTTCTACATCACTAATATCACCATCCAGCAAGTTCTACATCACTAATATCACCACCCAGCAGGTTCTATATCACTAATATCACCATCCAGCAGGATCTACATCACTATAATCACCATCCAGCAGGTTCTACATCACTAATATCACCATCCAGCAGGTTCTACATCACTAATATCACCATCCAGCAGGTTCTACATCACTAATATCACAATCCAGCAGGTTGTATATCACTAATATCACAATACAGCATGTTCTACATCACTAATATCACCATCCAGCAGGTTCTACATCACTAATATCACCATCCAGCATGTTCTACATCACTAATATCACCATCCAGCAGGTTCTACATCACTAATATCACCATCCAGCAGGTTCTACATCACTAATATCACCATCCAGCAGGTTCTACATCACTAATATCATCATCCAGCAGGTTCTACATCACTAATATCACCATCCAGCAGGTTCTACATCACTACACTAATATCACCATCCAGTAGGTTCTACATCACTAATATCACCATCCAGCAGGTTCTACATCACTAATATCACCATCCAGCAGGTTCTACATCACTAATATCACCATCCAGCAGGTTCTACATCACTACACTAATATCACCAACCAGCAGGTTCTACATCACTAATATCACCATTCAGCAGGTTCTACATCACTAATATCCCCATCCAGCAGGTTCTACATCACTAATATCACCATCCAGCAGGTTCTACATCACTAATATGACCATCCAGCAGGTTCTACATCACTAATATCACCATCCAGCAGGTTCTACATCACTAATATCACCATCCAGCAGGTTCTACATCACTACACTAATATCACCATCCAGCAGGTTCTACATAACTAATATCACCATCCAGCAAGTTCTACATCACTAATATCACCACCCAGCAGGTTCTATATCACTAATATCACCATCCAGCAGGTTTTACATCACTAATATCACCATCCAGCAGGTTCTACATCACTAATATCACCATCCAGCAAGTTCTACATCACTAATATCACCACCCAGCAGGTTCTATATCACTAATATCACCATCCAGCAGGTTCTACATCACTAATATCACCATCCAGCAAGTTCTACATCACTAATATCACCACCCAGCAGGTTCTATATCACTAATATCACCATCCAGCAGGATCTACATCACTAATATCACCATCCAGCAGGTTCTACATCACTAATATCACCATCCAGCAGGTTCTACATCACTAATATCACCATCCAGCAGGTTCTACATCACTAATATCACAATACAGCATGTTCTACATCACTAATATCACCATCCAGCAGGTTCTACATCACTAATATCACCATCCAGTATGTTCTACATCACTAATATCACCATCCAGCAGGTTCTACATCACTAATATCACCATCCAGCAGGTTCTACATCACTAATATCACCATCCAGCAGGTTCTACATCACTAATATCATCATCCAGCAGGTTCTACATCACTAATATCACCATCCAGCAGGTTCTACATCACTACACTAATATCACCATCCAGTAGGTTCTACATCACTACACTAATATCACCATCCAGTAGGTTCTACATCACTAATATCACCATCCAGCAGATATCACCATCCAGCAGGTTCTACATCACTAATATCACCATCCAGCAGGTTCTACATCACTACACTAATATCACCACCCAGCAGGTTCTATATCACTAATATCACCATCCAGCAGGTTCTACATCACTAATATCACCATCCAGCAAGTTCTACATCACTAATATCACCACCCAGCAGGTTCTATATCACTAATATCACCATCCAGCAGGATCTACATCACTAATATCACCATCCAGCAGGTTCTACATCACTAATATCACCATCCAGCAGGTTCTACATCACTAATATCACCATCCAGCAGGTTCTACATCACTAATATCACCATCCAGCAGGTTCTACATCACTAATATCACAATACAGCATGTTCTACATCACTAATATCACCATCCAGCAGGTTCTACATCACTAATATCACCATACAGCATGTTCTACATCACTAATATCACCATCCAGCAGGTTCTACATCACTAATATCACCATCCAGCATGTTCTACATCACTAATATCACCATCCAGCAGGTTCTACATCACTAATATCACCATCCAGCAGGTTCTACATCACTAATATCATCATCCAGCAGGTTCTACATCACTAATATCACCATCCAGCAGGTTCTACATCACTAATATCACCATCCAGCAGGTTCTACATCACTAATATCACCATCCAGCAGGTTCTATATCACTAAACTAATATCACCATCCAGTAGGTTCTACATCACTAATATCACCATCCAGCAGGTTCTACATCACTAATATCACCATCCAGCAGGTTCTACATCACTAATATCACCATCCAGCAGGTTCTACATCACTAATATCACCATCCAGCAGGTTCTACATCACTACACTAATATCACCATCCAGCAGGTTCTACATCACTAATATCACCATCCAGCAGGTTCTACATCACTAATATCACCATCCAGCAGGTTCTACATCACTAATATCATCATCCAGCAGGTTCTACATCACTAATATCACCATCCAGCAGGTTCTACATCACTACACTAATATCACCATCCAGTAGGTTCTACATCACTACACTAATATCACCATCCAGTAGGTTCTACATCACTAATATCACCATCCAGCAGATATCACCATCCAGCAGGTTCTACATCACTAATATCACCATCCAGCAGGTTCTACATCACTACACTAATATCACCACCCAGCAGGTTCTATATCACTAATATCACCATCCAGCAGGTTCTACATCACTAATATCACCATCCAGCAAGTTCTACATCACTAATATCACCACCCAGCAGGTTCTATATCACTAATATCACCATCCAGCAGGATCTACATCACTAATATCACCATCCAGCAGGTTCTACATCACTAATATCACCATCCAGCAGGTTCTACATCACTAATATCACCATCCAGCAGGTTCTACATCACTAATATCACCATCCAGCAGGTTCTACATCACTAATATCACAATACAGCATGTTCTACATCACTAATATCACCATCCAGCAGGTTCTACATCACTAATATCACCATACAGCATGTTCTACATCACTAATATCACCATCCAGCAGGTTCTACATCACTACTATCACCATCCAGCATGTTCTACATCACTAATATCACCATCCAGCAGGTTCTACATCACTAATATCACCATCCAGCAGGTTCTACATCACTAATATCACCATCCAGCAGGTTCTACATCACTAATATCACCATCCAGCAGGTTCTACATCACTAATATCACCATCCAGCAGGTTCTACATCACTAATATCACCATCCAGCAGGTTCTACATCACTAAACTAATATCACCATCCAGTAGGTTCTACATCACTAATATCACCATCCAGCAGGTTCTACATCACTAATATCACCATCCAGCAGGTTCTACATCACTAATATCACCATCCAGCAGGTTCTACATCACTACACTAATATCACCATCCAGCAGGTTCTACATCACTAATATCACCATTCAGCAGGTTCTACATCACTAATATCACCATCCAGCAGGTTCTACATCACTAATATCACCATCCAGCAGGTTCTACATCACTAATATCACCATCCAGCAGGTTCTACATCACTAATATCACCATCCAGCAGGTTCTACATCACTAATATCACCATCCAGCAGGTTCTACATCACTACACTAATATCACCATCCAGCAGGTTCTACATAACTAATATCACCATCCAGCAAGTTCTACATCACTAATATCACCACCCAGCAGGTTCTATATCACTAATATCACCATCCAGCAGGTTTTACATCACTAATATCACCATCCAGCAGGTTCTACATCACTAATATCACCATCCAGCAAGTTCTACATCACTAATATCACCACCCAGCAGGTTCTATATCACTAATATCACCATCCAGCAGGTTCTACATCACTAATATCACCATCCAGCAAGTTCTACATCACTAATATCACCACCCAGCAGGTTCTATATCACTAATATCACCATCCAGCAGGATCTACATCACTAATATCACCATCCAGCAGGTTCTACATCACTAATATCACCATCCAGCAGGTTCTACATCATTAATATCACCATCCAGCAGGTTCTACATCACTAATATCACCATCCAGCAGGTTCTACATCACTAATATCACAATACAGCATGTTCTACATCACTAATATCACCATCCAGCAGGTTCTACATCACTAATATCACCATCCAGCATGTTCTACATCACTAATATCACCATCCAGCAGGTTCTACATCACTAATATCACCATCCAGCAGGTTCTACATCACTAATATCACCATCCAGCAGGTTCTACATCACTAATATCATCATCCAGCAGGTTCTACATCACTAATATCACCATCCAGCAGGTTCTACATCACTAATATCACCATCCAGCAGGTTCTACATCACTAATATCACCATCCGGCAGGTTCTACATCACTAATATCACCATCCAGCAGGTTCTACATCACTACACTAATATCACCATCCAGTAGGTTCTACATCACTACACTAATATCACCATCCAGTAGGTTTTACATCACTAATATCACCATCCAGCAGGTTCTACATCACTAATATCACCATCCAGCAGGTTCTACATCACTAATATCACCATCCAGCAGGTTCTACATCACTACACTAATATCAACATCCAGTAGGTTCTACATCACTAATATCAAAAACCAGCAGGTTCTACATCACTAATATCACCATCCAGCAGGTTCTACATCACTAATATCACCATCCAGCAAGTTCTACATCACTAATATCACCACCCAGCAGGTTCTATATCACTAATATCACCATCCAGCAGGTTCTACATCACTACACTAATATCACCATCCAGCAGGATCTACATAACTAATATCACCATCCAGCAAGTTCTACATCACTAATATCACCACCCAGCAGGTTCTATATCACTAATATCACCATCCAGCAGGTTTTACATCACTAATATCACCATCCAGCAGGTTCTACATCACTAATATCACCATCCAGCAAGTTCTACATCACTAATATCACCACCCAGCAGGTTCTAGATCACTAATATCACCATCCAGCAGGTTCTACATCACTAATATCACCATCCAGCAAGTTCTACATCACTAATATCACCACCCAGCAGGTTCTATATCACTAATATCACCATCCAGCAGGATCTACATCACTAATATCACCATCCAGCAGGTTCTACATCACTAATATCCCCATCCAGCAGGTTCTACATCACTAATATCACAATCCAGCAGGTTCTATATCACTAATATCACAATACAGCATGTTCTACATCACTAATATCACCATCCAGCAGGTTCTACATCACTAATATCACCATCCAGCATGTTCTACATCACTAATATCACCATCCAGCAGGTTCTACATCACTAATATCACCATCCAGCAGGTTCTACATCACTAATATCACCATCCAGCAGGTTCTACATCACTAATATCATCATCCAGCAGGTTCTACATCACTAATATCACCATCCAGCAGGTTCTACATCACTACACTAATATCACCATCCAGTAGGTTCTACATCACTAATATCACCATCCAGCAGGTTCTACATCACTAATATCACCATCCATCAGGTTCTACATCACTAATATCACCATCCAGCAGGTTCTACATCACTACACTAATATCACCAACCAGCAGGTTCTACATCACTAATATCACCATTCAGCAGGTTCTACATCACTAATATCCCCATCCAGCAGGTTCTACATCACTAATATCACCATCCAGCAGGTTCTACATCACTAATATGACCATCCAGCAGGTTCTACATCACTAATATCACCATCCAGCAGGTTCTACATCACTAATATCACCATCCAGCAGGTTCTACATCACTACACTAATATCACCATCCAGCAGGTTCTACATAACTAATATCACCATCCAGCAAGTTCTACATCACTAATATCACCACCCAGCAGGTTCTATATCACTAATATCACCATCCAGCAGGTTTTACATCACTAATATCACCATCCAGCAGGTTCTACATCACTAATATCACCATCCAGCAAGTTCTACATCACTAATATCACCACCCAGCAGGTTCTATATCACTAATATCACCATCCAGCAGGTTCTACATCACTAATATCACCATCCAGCAAGTTCTACATCACTAATATCACCACCCAGCAGGTTCTATATCACTAATATCACCATCCAGCAGGATCTACATCACTAATATCACCATCCAGCAGGTTCTACATCACTAATATCACCATCCAGCAGGTTCTACATCACTAATATCACCATCCAGCAGGTTCTACATCACTAATATCACAATACAGCATGTTCTACATCACTAATATCACCATCCAGCAGGTTCTACATCACTAATATCACCATCCAGTATGTTCTACATCACTAATATCACCATCCAGCAGGTTCTACATCACTAATATCACCATCCAGCAGGTTCTACATCACTAATATCATCATCCAGCAGGTTCTACATCACTAATATCACCATCCAGCAGGTTCTACATCAATACACTAATATCACCATCCAGTAGGTTCTATATCACTACACTAATATCACCATCCAGTAGGTTCTACATCACTAATATCACCATCCAGCAGATATCACCATCCAGCAGGTTCTACATCACTAATATCACCATCCAGCAGGTTCTACATCACTACACTAATATCACCACCCAGTAGGTTCTATATCACTAATATCACCATCCAGCAGGTTCTACATCACTAATATCACCATCCAGCAAGTTCTACATCACTAATATCACCACCCAGCAGGTTCTATATCACTAATATCACCATCCAGCAGGATCTACATCACTAATATCACCATCCAGCAGGTTCTACATCACTAATATCACCATCCAGCAGGTTCTACATCACTAATATCACCATCCAGCAGGTTCTACATCACTAATATCACCATCCAGCAGGTTCTACATCACTAATATCACAATACAGCATGTTCTACATCACTAATATCACCATCCAGCAGGTTCTACATCACTAATATCACCATACAGCATGTTCTACATCACTAATATCACCATCCAGCAGGTTCTACATCACTAATATCACCATCCAGCATGTTCTACATCACTAATATCACCATCCAGCAGGTTCTACATCACTAATATCACCATCCAGCAGGTTCTACATCACTAATATCATCATCCAGCAGGTTCTACATCACTAATATCACCATCCAGCAGGTTCTACATCACTAATATCACCATCCAGCAGGTTCTACATCACTAATATCACCATCCAGCAGGTTCTATATCACTAAACTAATATCACCATCCAGTAGGTTCTACATCACTAATATCACCATCCAACAGGTTCTACATCACTAATATCACCATCCAGCAGGTTCTACATCACTAATATCACCATCCAGCAGGTTCTACATCACTACACTAATATCACCATCCAGCAGGTTCTACATCACTAATATCACCATCCAGCAGGTTCTACATCACTAATATCACCATCCAGCAGGTTCTACATCACTAATATCATCATCCAGCAGGTTCTACATCACTAATATCACCATCCAGCAGGTTCTACATCACTACACTAATATCACCATCCAGTAGGTTCTACATCACTACACTAATATCACCATCCAGTAGGTTCTACATCACTAATATCACCATCCAGCAGATATCACCATCCAGCAGGTTCTACATCACTAATATCACCATCCAGCAGGTTCTACATCACTACACTAATATCACCACCCAGCAGGTTCTATATCACTAATATCACCATCCAGCAGGTTCTACATCACTAATATCACCATCCAGCAAGTTCTACATCACTAATATCACCACCCAGCAGGTTCTATATCACTAATATCACCATCCAGCAGGATCTACATCACTAATATCACCATCCAGCAGGTTCTACATCACTAATATCACCATCCAGCAGGTTCTACATCACTAATATCACCATCCAGCAGGTTCTACATCACTAATATCACCATCCAGCAGGTTCTACATCACTAATATCACAATACAGCATGTTCTACATCACTAATATCACCATCCAGCAGGTTCTACATCACTAATATCACCATCCAGCAGGTTCTACATCACTAATATCACCATCCAGCAGGTTCTACATCACTAATATCACCATCCAGCAGGTTCTACATCACTAAACTAATATCACCATCCAGTAGGTTCTACATCACTAATATCACCATCCAGCAGGTTCTACATCACTAATATCACCATCCAGCAGGTTCTACATCACTAATATCACCATCCAGCAGGTTCTACATCACTACACTAATATCACCATCCAGCAGGTTCTACATCACTAATATCACCATTCAGCAGGTTCTACATCACTAATATCACCATCCAGCAGGTTCTACATCACTAATATCACCATCCAGCAGGTTCTACATCACTAATATCACCATCCAGCAGGTTCTACATCACTAATATCACCATCCAGCAGGTTCTACATCACTAATATCACCATCCAGCAGGTTCTACATCACTACACTAATATCACCATCCAGCAGGTTCTACATAACTAATATCACCATCCAGCAAGTTCTACATCACTAATATCACCACCCAGCAGGTTCTATATCACTAATATCACCATCCAGCAGGTTTTACATCACTAATATCACCATCCAGCAGGTTCTACATCACTAATATCACCATCCAGCAAGTTCTACATCACTAATATCACCACCCAGCAGGTTCTATATCACTAATATCACCATCCAGCAGGTTCTACATCACTAATATCACCATCCAGCAAGTTCTACATCACTAATATCACCACCCAGCAGGTTCTATATCACTAATATCACCATCCAGCAGGATCTACATCACTAATATCACCATCCAGCAGGTTCTACATCACTAATATCACCATCCAGCAGGTTCTACATCACTAATATCACCATCCAGCAGGTTCTACATCACTAATATCACCATCCAGCAGGTTCTACATCACTAATATCACAATACAGCATGTTCTACATCACTAATATCACCATCCAGCAGGTTCTACATCACTAATATCACCATACAGCATGTTCTACATCACTAATATCACCATCCAGCAGGTTCTACATCACTACTATCACCATCCAGCATGTTCTACATCACTAATATCACCATCCAGCAGGTTCTACATCACTAATATCACCATCCAGCAGGTTCTACATCACTAATATCACCATCCAGCAGGTTCTACATCACTAATATCACCATCCAGCAGGTTCTACATCACTAATATCACCATCCAGCAGATTCTACATCACTAATATCACCATCCAGCAGGTTCTACATCACTAAACTAATATCACCATCCAGTAGGTTCTACATCACTAATATCACCATCCAGCAGGTTCTACATCACTAATATCACCATCCAGCAGGTTCTACATCACTAATATCACCATCCAGCAGGTTCTACATCACTACACTAATATCACCATCCAGCAGGTTCTACATCACTAATATCACCATTCAGCAGGTTCTACATCACTAATATCACCATCCAGCAGGTTCTACATCACTAATATCACCATCCAGCAGGTTCTACATCACTAATATCACCATCCAGCAGGTTCTACATCACTAATATCACCATCCAGCAGGTTCTACATCACTACACTAATATCACCATCCAGCAGGTTCTACATAACTAATATCACCATCCAGCAAGTTCTACATCACTAATATCACCACCCAGCAGGTTCTATATCACTAATATCACCATCCAGCAGGTTTTACATCACTAATATCACCATCCAGCAGGTTCTACATCACTAATATCACCATCCAGCAAGTTCTACATCACTAATATCACCACCCAGCAGGTTCTATATCACTAATATCACCATCCAGCAGGTTCTACATCACTAATATCACCATCCAGCAAGTTCTACATTCTAATATCACCACCCAGCAGGTTCTATATCACTAATATCACCATCCAGCAGGATCTACATCACTAATATCACCATCCAGCAGGTTCTACATCACTAATATCACCATCCAGCAGGTTCTACATCATTAATATCACCATCCAGCAGGTTCTACATCACTAATATCACCATCCAGCAGGTTCTACATCACTAATATCACAATCCAGCAGGTTGTATATCACTAATATCACAATACAGCATGTTCTACATCACTAATATCACCATCCAGCAGGTTCTACATCACTAATATCACCATCCAGCATGTTCTACATCACTAATATCACCATCCAGCAGGTTCTACATCACTAATATCACCATCCAGCAGGTTCTACATCACTAATATCACCATCCAGCAGGTTCTACATCACTAATATCATCATCCAGCAGGTTCTACATCACTAATATCACCATCCAGCAGGTTCTACATCACTACACTAATATCACCATCCAGTAGGTTCTACATCACTAATATCACCATCCAGCAGGTTCTACATCACTAATATCACCATCCAGCAGGTTCTACATCACTAATATCACCATCCAGCAGGTTCTACATCACTACACTAATATCACCAACCAGCAGGTTCTACATCACTAATATCACCATTCAGCAGGTTCTACATCACTAATATCCCCATCCAGCAGGTTCTACATCACTAATATCACCATCCAGCAGGTTCTACATCACTAATATGACCATCCAGCAGGTTCTACATCACTAATATCACCATCCAGCAGGTTCTACATCACTAATATCACCATCCAGCAGGTTCTACATCACTACACTAATATCACCATCCAGCAGGTTCTACATAACTAATATCACCATCCAGCAAGTTCTACATCACTAATATCACCACCCAGCAGGTTCTACATCACTAATATCACCATCCAGCAGGATCTACATCACTAATATCACCATCCAGCAGGTTCTACATCACTAATATCACCATCCAGCAGGTTCTACATCACTAATATCACCATCCAGCAGGTTCTACATCACTAATATCACCATCCAGCAGGTTCTACATCACTAATATCACAATACAGCATGTTCTACATCACTAATATCACCATCCAGCAGGTTCTACATCACTAATATCACCATACAGCATGTTCTACATCACTAATATCACCATCCAGCAGGTTCTACAACACTAATATCACCATCCAGCATGTTCTACATCACTAATATCACCATCCAGCAGGTTCTACATCACTAATATCACCATCCAGCAGGTTCTACATCACTAATATCATCATCCAGCAGGTTCTACATCACTAATATCACCATCCAGCAGGTTCTACATCACTAATATCACCATCCAGCAGGTTCTACATCACTAATATCACCATCCAGCAGGTTCTATATCACTAAACTAATATCACCATCCAGTAGGTTCTACATCACTAATATCACCATCCAACAGGTTCTACATCACTAATATCACCATCCAGCAGGTTCTACATCACTAATATCACCATCCAGCAGGTTCTACATCACTACACTAATATCACCATCCAGCAGGTTCTACATCACTAATATCACCATCCAGCAGGTTCTACATCACTAATATCACCATCCAGCAGGTTCTACATCACTAATATCATCATCCAGCAGGTTCTACATCACTAATATCACCATCCAGCAGGTTCTACATCACTACACTAATATCACCATCCAGTAGGTTCTACATCACTACACTAATATCACCATCCAGTAGGTTCTACATCACTAATATCACCATCCAGCAGATATCACCATCCAGCAGGTTCTACATCACTAATATCACCATCCAGCAGGTTCTACATCACTACACTAATATCACCATCCAGCAGGTTCTATATCACTAATATCACCATCCAGCAGGTTCTACATCACTAATATCACCATCCAGCAAGTTCTACATCACTAATATCACCACCCAGCAGGTTCTATATCACTAATATCACCATCCAGCAGGATCTACATCACTAATATCACCATCCAGCAGGTTCTACATCACTAATATCACCATCCAGCAGGTTCTACATCACTAATATCACCATCCAGCAGGTTCTACATCACTAATATCACCATCCAGCAGGTTCTACATCACTAATATCACAATACAGCATGTTCTACATCACTAATATCACCATCCAGCAGGTTCTACATCACTAATATCACCATACAGCATGTTCTACATCACTAATATCACCATCCAGCAGGTTCTACATCACTACTATCACCATCCAGCATGTTCTACATCACTAATATCACCATCCAGCAGGTTCTACATCACTAATATCACCATCCAGCAGGTTCTACATCACTAATATCACCATCCAGCAGGTTCTACATCACTAATATCACCATCCAGCAGGTTCTACATCACTAATATCACCATCCAGCAGGTTCTACATCACTAATATCACCATCCAGCAGGTTCTACATCACTAAACTAATATCACCATCCAGTAGGTTCTACATCACTAATATCACCATCCAGCAGGTTCTACATCACTAATATCACCATCCAGCAGGTTCTACATCACTAATATCACCATCCAGCAGGTTCTACATCACTACACTAATATCACCATCCAGCAGGTTCTACATCACTAATATCACCATTCAGCAGGTTCTACATCACTAATATCACCATCCAGCAGGTTCTACATCACTAATATCACCATCCAGCAGGTTCTACATCACTAATATCACCATCCAGCAGGTTCTACATCACTAATATCACCATCCAGCAGGTTCTACATCACTAATATCACAATACAGCATGTTCTACATCACTAATATCACCATCCAGCAGGTTCTACATCACTAATATCACCATACAGCATGTTCTACATCACTAATATCACCATCCAGCAGGTTCTACATCACTAATATCACCATCCAGCATGTTCTACATCACTAATATCACCATCCAGCAGGTTCTACATCACTAATATCACCATCCAGCAGGTTCTACATCACTAATATCATCATCCAGCAGGTTCTACATCACTAATATCACCATCCAGCAGGTTCTACATCACTAATATCACCATCCAGCAGGTTCTACATCACTAATATCACCATCCAGCAGGTTCTACATCACTACACTAATATCACCAACCAGCAGGTTCTACATCACTAATATCACCATTCAGCAGGTTCTACATCACTAATATCCCCATCCAGCAGGTTCTACATCACTAATATCACCATCCAGCAGGTTCTACATCACTAATATGACCATCCAGCAGGTTCTACATCACTAATATCACCATCCAGCAGGTTCTACATCACTAATATCACCATCCAGCAGGTTCTACATCACTACACTAATATCACCATCCAGCAGGTTCTACATAACTAATATCACAATCCAGCAAGTTCTACATCACTAATATCACCACCCAGCAGGTTCTACATCACTAATATCACCATCCAGCAGGATCTGCATCACTAATATCACCATCCAGCAGGTTCTACATCACTAATATCACCATCCAGCAGGTTCTACATCACTAATATCACCATCCAGCAGGTTCTACATCACTAATATCACCATCCAGCAGGTTCTACATCACTAATATCACAATACAGCATGTTCTACATCACTAATATCACCATCCAGCAGGTTCTACATCACTAATATCACCATACAGCATGTTCTACATCACTAATATCACCATCCAGCAGGTTCTACATCACTAATATCACCATCCAGCATGTTCTACATCACTAATATCACCATCCAGCAGGTTCTACATCACTAATATCACCATCCAGCAGGTTCTACATCACTAATATCATCATCCAGCAGGTTCTACATCACTAATATCACCATCCAGCAGGTTCTACATCACTAATATCACCATCCAGCAGGTTCTACATCACTAATATCACCATCCAGCAGGTTCTATATCACTAAACTAATATCACCATCCAGTAGGTTCTACATCACTAATATCACCATCCAACAGGTTCTACATCACTAATATCACCATCCAGCAGGTTCTACATCACTAATATCACCATCCAGCAGGTTCTACATCACTACACTAATATCACCATCCAGCAGGTTCTACATCACTAATATCACCATCCAGCAGGTTCTACATCACTAATATCACCATCCAGCAGGTTCTACATCACTAATATCATCATCCAGCAGGTTCTACATCACTAATATCACCATCCAGCAGGTTCTACATCACTACACTAATATCACCATCCAGTAGGTTCTACATCACTACACTAATATCACCATCCAGTAGGTTCTACATCACTAATATCACCATCCAGCAGATATCACCATCCAGCAGGTTCTACATCACTAATATCACCATCCAGCAGGTTCTACATCACTACACTAATATCACCATCCAGCAGGTTCTATATCACTAATATCACCATCCAGCAGGTTCTACATCACTAATATCACCATCCAGCAAGTTCTACATCACTAATATCACCACCCAGCAGGTTCTATATCACTAATATCACCATCCAGCAGGATCTACATCACTAATATCACCATCCAGCAGGTTCTACATCACTAATATCACCATCCAGCAGGTTCTACATCACTAATATCACCATCCAGCAGGTTCTACATCACTAATATCACCATCCAGCAGGTTCTACATCACTAATATCACAATACAGCATGTTCTACATCACTAATATCACCATCCAGCAGGTTCTACATCACTAATATCACCATACAGCATGTTCTACATCACTAATATCACCATCCAGCAGGTTCTACATCACTACTATCACCATCCAGCATGTTCTACATCACTAATATCACCATCCAGCAGGTTCTACATCACTAATATCACCATCCAGCAGGTTCTACATCACTAATATCACCATCCAGCAGGTTCTACATCACTAATATCACCATCCAGCAGGTTCTACATCACTAATATCACCATCCAGCAGGTTCTACATCACTAATATCACCATCCAGCAGGTTCTACATCACTAAACTAATATCACCATCCAGTAGGTTCTACATCACTAATATCACCATCCAGCAGGTTCTACATCACTAATATCACCATCCAGCAGGTTCTACATCACTAATATCACCATCCAGCAGGTTCTACATCACTACACTAATATCACCATCCAGCAGGTTCTACATCACTAATATCACCATTCAGCAGGTTCTACATCACTAATATCACCATCCAGCAGGTTCTACATCACTAATATCACCATCCAGCAGGTTCTACATCACTAATATCACCATCCAGCAGGTTCTACATCACTAATATCACCATCCAGCAGGTTCTACATCACTAATATCACAATACAGCATGTTCTACATCACTAATATCACCATCCAGCAGGTTCTACATCACTAATATCACCATACAGCATGTTCTACATCACTAATATCACCATCCAGCAGGTTCTACATCACTAATATCACCATCCAGCATGTTCTACATCACTAATATCACCATCCAGCAGGTTCTACATCACTAATATCACCATCCAGCAGGTTCTACATCACTAATATCATCATCCAGCAGGTTCTACATCACTAATATCACCATCCAGCAGGTTCTACATCACTAATATCACCATCCAGCAGGTTCTACATCACTAATATCACCATCCAGCAGGTTCTATATCACTAAACTAATATCACCATCCAGTAGGTTCTACATCACTAATATCACCATCCAACAGGTTCTACATCACTAATATCACCATCCAGCAGGTTCTACATCACTAATATCACCATCCAGCAGGTTCTACATCACTACACTAATATCACCATCCAGCAGGTTCTACATCACTAATATCACCATCCAGCAGGTTCTACATCACTAATATCACCATCCAGCAGGTTCTACATCACTAATATCATCATCCAGCAGGTTCTACATCACTAATATCACCATCCAGCAGGTTCTACATCACTACACTAATATCACCATCCAGTAGGTTCTACATCACTACACTAATATCACCATCCAGTAGGTTCTACATCACTAATATCACCATCCAGCAGATATCACCATCCAGCAGGTTCTACATCACTAATATCACCATCCAGCAGGTTCTACATCACTACACTAATATCACCACCCAGCAGGTTCTATATCACTAATATCACCATCCAGCAGGTTCTACATCACTAATATCACCATCCAGCAAGTTCTACATCACTAATATCACCACCCAGCAGGTTCTATATCACTAATATCACCATCCAGCAGGATCTACATCACTAATATCACCATCCAGCAGGTTCTACATCACTAATATCACCATCCAGCAGGTTCTACATCACTAATATCACCATCCAGCAGGTTCTACATCACTAATATCACCATCCAGCAGGTTCTACATCACTAATATCACAATACAGCATGTTCTACATCACTAATATCACCATCCAGCAGGTTCTACATCACTAATATCACCATACAGCATGTTCTACATCACTAATATCACCATCCAGCAGGTTCTACATCACTACTATCACCATCCAGCATGTTCTACATCACTAATATCACCATCCAGCAGGTTCTACATCACTAATATCACCATCCAGCAGGTTCTACATCACTAATATCACCATCCAGCAGGTTCTACATCACTAATATCACCATCCAGCAGGTTCTACATCACTAATATCACCATCCAGCAGGTTCTACATCACTAATATCACCATCCAGCAGGTTCTACATCACTAAACTAATATCACCATCCAGTAGGTTCTACATCACTAATATCACCATCCAGCAGGTTCTACATCACTAATATCACCATCCAGCAGGTTCTACATCACTAATATCACCATCCAGCAGGTTCTACATCACTACACTAATATCACCATCCAGCAGGTTCTACATCACTAATATCACCATTCAGCAGGTTCTACATCACTAATATCACCATCCAGCAGGTTCTACATCACTAATATCACCATCCAGCAGGTTCTACATCACTAATATCACCATCCAGCAGGTTCTACATCACTAATATCACCATCCAGCAGGTTCTACATCACTAATATCACCATCCAGCAGGTTCTACATCACTACACTAATATCACCATCCAGCAGGTTCTACATAACTAATATCACCATCCAGCAAGTTCTACATCACTAATATCACCACCCAGCAGGTTCTATATCACTAATATCACCATCCAGCAGGTTTTACATCACTAATATCACCATCCAGCAGGTTCTACATCACTAATATCACCATCCAGCAAGTTCTACATCACTAATATCACCACCCAGCAGGTTCTATATCACTAATATCACCATCCAGCAGGTTCTACATCACTAATATCACCATCCAGCAAGTTCTACATCACTAATATCACCACCCAGCAGGTTCTATATCACTAATATCACCATCCAGCAGGATCTACATCACTAATATCACCATCCAGCAGGTTCTACATCACTAATATCACCATCCAGCAGGTTCTACATCATTAATATCACCATCCAGCAGGTTCTACATCACTAATATCACCATCCAGCAGGTTCTACATCACTAATATCACAATACAGCATGT
This sequence comes from Salvelinus alpinus, assembly GCF_045679555.1. Lineage (NCBI taxonomy): Eukaryota > Metazoa > Chordata > Actinopteri > Salmoniformes > Salmonidae > Salvelinus > Salvelinus alpinus. The sequence goes on from NC_092087.1 coordinate 130,450,788, forward strand.
TCTACATCACTAATATCACCATCCAGCAGGTTCTACATCACTAATATCACCATCCAGCATGTTCTACATCACTAATATCACCATCCAGCAGGTTCTACATCACTAATATCACCATCCAGCAGGTTCTACATCACTAATATCACCATCCAGCAGGTTCTACATCACTAATATCATCATCCAGCAGGTTCTACATCACTAATATCACCATCCAGCAGGTTCTACATCACTAATATCACCATCCAGCAGGTTCTACATCACTAATATCACCATCCGGCAGGTTCTACATCACTAATATCACCATCCAGCAGGTTCTACATCAGTACACTAATATCACCATCCAGTAGGTTCTACATCACTACACTAATATCACCATCCAGTAGGTTTTACATCACTAATATCACCATCCAGCAGGTTCTACATCACTAATATCACCATCCAGCAGGTTCTACATCACTAATATCACCATCCAGCAGGTTCTACATCACTACACTAATATCAACATCCAGTAGGTTCTACATCACTAATATCAAAAACCAGCAGGTTCTACATCACTAATATCACCATCCAGCAGGTTCTACATCACTAATATCACCATCCAGCAAGTTCTACATCACTAATATCACCACCCAGCAGGTTCTATATCACTAATATCACCATCCAGCAGGTTCTACATCACTACACTAATATCACCATCCAGCAGGATCTACATAACTAATATCACCATCCAGCAAGTTCTACATCACTAATATCACCACCCAGCAGGTTCTATATCACTAATATCACCATCCAGCAGGTTTTACATCACTAATATCACCATCCAGCAGGTTCTACATCACTAATATCACCATCCAGCAAGTTCTACATCACTAATATCACCACCCAGCAGGTTCTATATCACTAATATCACCATCCAGCAGGTTCTACATCACTAATATCACCATCCAGCAAGTTCTACATCACTAATATCACCACCCAGCAGGTTCTATATCACTAATATCACCATCCAGCAGGATCTACATCACTAATATCACCATCCAGCAGGTTCTACATCACTAATATCACCACCCAGCAGGTTCTATATCACTAATATCACCATCCAGCAGGATCTACATCACTAATATCACCATCCAGCAGGTTCTACATCACTAATATCACCATCCAGCATGTTCTACATCACTAATATCACCATCCAGCAGGTTCTACATCACTAATATCACCATCCAGTATGTTCTACATCACTAATATCACCATCCAGCAGGTTCTACATCACTAATATCACCATCCAGCAGGTTCTACATCACTAATATCACCATCCAGCAGGTTCTACATCACTAATATCATCATCCAGCAGGTTCTACATCACTAATATCACCATCCAGCAGGTTCTACATCACTACACTAATATCACCATCCAGTAGGTTCTACATCACTACACTAATATCACCATCCAGTAGGTTCTACATCACTAATATCACCATCCAGCAGATATCACCATCCAGCAGGTTCTACATCACTAATATCACCATCCAGCAGGTTCTACATCACTACACTAATATCACCACCCAGCAGGTTCTATATCACTAATATCACCATCCAGCAGGTTCTACATCACTAATATCACCATCCAGCAAGTTCTACATCACTAATATCACCACCCAGCAGGTTCTATATCACTAATATCACCATCCAGCAGGATCTACATCACTAATATCACCATCCAGCAGGTTCTACATCACTAATATCACCATCCAGCAGGTTCTACATCACTAATATCACCATCCAGCAGGTTCTACATCACTAATATCACCATCCAGCAGGTTCTACATCACTAATATCACAATACAGCATGTTCTACATCACTAATATCACCATCCAGCAGGTTCTACATCACTAATATCACCATCCAGCATGTTCTACATCACTAATATCACCATCCAGCAGGTTCTACATCACTAATATCACCATCCAGCAGGTTCTACATCACTAATATCATCATCCAGCAGGTTCTACATCACTAATATCACCATCCAGCAGGTTCTACATCACTAATATCACCATCCAGCAGGTTCTACATCACTAATATCACCATCCAGCAGGTTCTACATCACTAAACTAATATCACCATCCAGTAGGTTCTACATCACTAATATCACCATCCAGCAGGTTCTACATCACTAATATCACCATCCAGCAGGTTCTACATCACTAATATCACCATCCAGCAGGTTCTACATCACTACACTAATATCACCATCCAGCAGGTTCTACATCACTAATATCACCATTCAGCAGGTTCTACATCACTAATATCACCATCCAGCAGGTTCGACATCACTAATATCACCATCCAGCAGGTTCTACATCACTAATATCACCATCCAGCAGGTTCTACATCACTAATATCACCATCCAGCAGGTTCTACATCACTAATATCACCATCCAGCAGGTTCTACATCACTACACTAATATCACCATCCAGCAGGTTCTACATAACTAATATCACCATCCAGCAAGTTCTATATCACTAATATCACCACCCAGCAGGTTCTATATCACTAATATCACCATCCAGCAGGTTTTACATCACTAATATCACCATCCAGCAGGTTCTACATCACTAATATCACCATCCAGCAAGTTCTACATCACTAATATCACCACCCAGCAGGTTCTATATCACTAATATCACCATCCAGCAGGTTCTACATCACTAATATCACCATCCAGCAAGTTCTAAATCACTAATATCACCACCCAGCAGGTTCTATATCACTAATATCACCATCCAGCAGGATCTACATCACTAATATCACCATCCAGCAGGTTCTACATCACTAATATCACCATCCAGCAGGTTCTACATCATTAATATCACCATCCAGCAGGTTCTACATCACTAATATCACCATCCAGCAGGTTCTACATCACTAATATCACAATACAGCATGTTCTACATCACTAATATCACCATCCAGCAGGTTCTACATCACTAATATCACCATCCAGCATGTTCTACATCACTAATATCACCATCCAGCAGGTTCTACATAACTAATATCACCATCCAGCAGGTTCTACATCACTAATATCACCATCCAGCAGGTTCTACATCACTAATATCATCATCCAGCAGGTTCTACATCACTAATATCACCATCCAGCAGGTTCTACATCACTAATATCACCATCCAGCAGGTTCTACATCACTAATATCACCATCCGGCAGGTTCTACATCACTAATATCACCATCCAGCAGGTTCTACATCACTACACTAATATCACCATCCAGTAGGTTCTACATCACTACACTAATATCACCATCCAGTAGGTTTTACATCACTAATATCACCATCCAGCAGGTTCTACATCACTAATATCACCATCCAGCAGGTTCTACATCACTAATATCATCATCCAGCAGGTTCTACATCACTAATATCACCATCCAGCAGGTTCTACATCACTAATATCACCATCCAGCAGGTTCTACATCACTAATATCACCATCCGGCAGGTTCTACATCACTAATATCACCATCCAGCAGGTTCTACATCACTACACTAATATCACCATCCAGTAGGTTCTACATCACTACACTAATATCACCATCCAGTAGGTTTTACATCACTAATATCACCATCCAGCAGGTTCTACATCACTACACTAATATCACCATCCAGTAGGTTCTACATCACTAATATCAAAAACCAGCAGGTTCTACATCACTAATATCACCATCCAGCAGGTTCTACATCACTAATATCACCATCCAGCAGGTTCTACATCACTACACTAATATCACCATCCAGCAGGTTCTACATCACTAATATCACCATCCAGCAGGTTCTACATCACTAATATCACCATCCAGCAGGTTCTACATCACTAATATCACCAACTAGCAGGTTTTACATCACTAATTTCACCATCCAGCAGGTTCTACATCACTAATATCACCATCCAGCAGGTTCTACATCACTAATATCACCATCCAGCAGGTTCTACATCACTACACTAATATCACCATCCAGTAGGTTCTACATCACTAATATCACCATCCAGCAGGTTCTACATCACTAATATCACCATCCAGTAGGCTCTACATCACTACACTAATATCACCATCCAGCAAGTTCTACATCACTAATATCACCACCCAGCAGGTTCTATATCACTAATATCACCATCTAGCAGGTTTTACATCACTAATATCACCATCCAGCAGGTTCTACATCACTAATATCACCATCCAGCAAGTTCTACATCACTAATATCACCACCCAGCAGGTTCTATATCACTAATATCACCATCCAGCAGGTTCTACATCACTAATATCACCATCCAGCAAGTTCTACATATCTAATATCACCACCCAGCAGGTTCTATATCACTAATATCACCATCCAGCAGGATCTACATCACTAATATCACCATCCAGCAGGTTCTACATCACTAATATCACCATCCAGCAGGTTCTACATCACTAATATCACCATCCAGCAGGTTCTACATCACTAATATCACAATACAGCATGTTCTACATCACTAATATCACCATCCAGCAGGTTCTACATCACTAATATCACCATCCAGTATGTTCTACATCACTAATATCACCATCCAGCAGGTTCTACATCACTAATATCACCATCCAGCAGGTTCTACATCACTAATATCACCATCCAGCAGGTTCTACATCACTAATATCATCATCCAGCAGGTTCTACATCACTAATATCACCATCCAGCAGGTTCTACATCACTACACTAATATCACCATCCAGTAGGTTCTACATCACTACACTAATATCACCATCCAGTAGGTTCTACATCACTAATATCACCATCCAGCAGATATCACCATCCAGCAGGTTCTACATCACTAATATCACCATCCAGCAGGTTCTACATCACTACACTAATATCACCACCCAGCAGGTTCTATATCACTAATATCACCATCCAGCAGGTTCTACATCACTAATATCACCATCCAGCAAGTTCTACATCACTAATATCACCACCCAGCAGGTTCTATATCACTAATATCACCATCCAGCAGGATCTACATCACTAATATCACCATCCAGCAGGTTCTACATCACTAATATCACCATCCAGCAGGTTCTACATCACTAATATCACCATCCAGCAGGTTCTACATCACTAATATCACCATCCAGCAGGTTCTACATCACTAATATCACAATACAGCATGTTCTACATCACTAATATCACCATCCAGCAGGTTCTACATCACTAATATCACCATCCAGCATGTTCTACATCACTAATATCACCATCCAGCAGGTTCTACATCACTAATATCACCATCCAGCAGGTTCTACATCACTAATATCATCATCCAGCAGGTTCTACATCACTAATATCACCATCCAGCAGGTTCTACATCACTAATATCACCATCCAGCAGGTTCTACATCACTAATATCACCATCCAGCAGGTTCTACATAACTAAACTAATATCACCATCCAGTAGGTTCTACATCACTAATATCACCATCCAGCAGGTTCTACATCACTACACTAATATCACCATCCAGCAGGTTCTACATCACTAATATCACCATTCAGCAGGTTCTACATCACTAATATCACCATCCAGCAGGTTCTACATCACTAATATCACCATCCAGCAGGTTCTACATCACTAATATCACCATCCAGCAGGTTCTACATCACTAATATCACCATCCAGCAGGTTCTACATCACTAATATCACCATCCAGCAGGTTCTACATCACTACAATAATATCACCATCCAGCAGGTTCTACATAACTAATATCACCATCCAGCAAGTTCTACATCACTAATATCACCACCCAGCAGGTTCTATATCACTAATATCACCATCCAGCAGGTTTTACATCACTAATATCACCATCCAGCAAGTTCTACATCACTAATATCACCACCCAGCAGGTTCTATATCACTAATATCACCATCCAGCAAGTTCTACATCACTAATATCACCACCCAGCAGGTTCTATATCACTAATATCACCATCCAGCAGGTTCTACATCACTAATATCACCATCCAGCAAGTTCTACATCACTAATATCACCACCCAGCAGGTTCTATATCACTAATATCACCATCCAGCAGGATCTACATCACTAATATCACCATCCAGCAGGTTCTACATCACTAATATCATCATCCAGCAGGTTCTACATCACTAATATCACCATCCAGCAGGTTCTACATCACTAATATCACCATCCAGCAGGTTCTACATCACTAATATCACCATCCGGCAGGTTCTACATCACTAATATCACCATCCAGCAGGTTCTACATCACTACACTAATATCACCATCCAGTAGGTTCTACATCACTACACTAATATCACCATCCAGTAGGTTTTACATCACTAATATCACCATCCAGCAGGTTCTACATCACTAATATCACCATCCAGCAGGTTCTACATCACTAATATCACCATCCAGCAGGTTCTACATCACTACACTAATATCACCATCCAGTAGGTTCTACATCACTAATATCAAAAACCAGCAGGTTCTACATCACTAATATCACCATCCAGCAGGTTCTACATCACTAATATCACCACCCAGCAGGTTCTATATCACTAATATCACCATCCAGCAGGATCTACATCACTAATATCACCATCCAGCAGGTTCTACATCACTAATATCATCATCCAGCAGGTTCTACATCACTAATATCACCATCCAGCAGGTTCTACATCACTAATATCACCATCCAGCAGGTTCTACATCACTAATATCACCATCCGGCAGGTTCTACATCACTAATATCACCATCCAGCAGGTTCTACATCACTACACTAATATCACCATCCAGTAGGTTCTACATCACTACACTAATATCACCATCCAGTAGGTTTTACATCACTAATATCACCATCCAGCAGGTTCTACATCACTAATATCACCATCCAGCAGGTTCTACATCACTAATATCACCATCCAGCAGGTTCTACATCACTACACTAATATCACCATCCAGTAGGTTCTACATCACTAATATCAAAAACCAGCAGGTTCTACATCACTAATATCACCATCCAGCAGGTTCTACATCACTAATATCACCATCCAGCAGGTTCTACATCACTACACTAATATCACCATCCAGCAGGTTCTACATCACTAATATCACCAACCAGCAGGTTTTACATCACTAATTTCACCATCCAGCAGGTTCTACATCACTAATATCACCATCCAGCAGGTTCTACATCACTAATATCACCATCCAGCAGGTTCTACATCACTACACTAATATCACCATCCAGTAGGTTCTACATCACTAATATCACCATCCAGTAGGTTCTACATCACTAATATCACCATCCAGCAGGTTCTACATCACTAATATCACCATCCAGTAGGCTCTACATCACTACACTAATATCACCATCCAGCAAGTTCTACATCACTAATATCACCACCCAGCAGGTTCTATATCACTAATATCACCATCCAGCAGGTTTTACATCACTAATATCACCATCCAGCAGGTTCTACATCACTAATATCACCATCCAGCAAGTTCTACATCACTAATATCACCACCCAGCAGGTTCTATATCACTAATATCACCATCCAGCAGGTTCTACATCACTAATATCACCATCCAGCAAGTTCTACATATCTAATATCACCACCCAGCAGGTTCTATATCACTAATATCACCATCCAGCAGGATCTACATCACTAATATCACCATCCAGCAGGTTCTACATCACTAATATCACCATCCAGCAGGTTCTACATTACTAATATCACCATCCAGCAGGTTCTACATCACTAATATCACAATACAGCATGTTCTACATCACTAATATCACCATCCAGCAGGTTCTACATCACTAATATCACCATCCAGTATGTTCTACATCACTAATATCACCATCCAGCAGGTTCTACATCACTAATATCACCATCCAGCAGGTTCTACATCACTAATATCACCATCCAGCAGGTTCTACATCACTAATATCATCATCCAGCAGGTTCTACATCACTAATATCACCATCCAGCAGGTTCTACATCACTACACTAATATCACCATCCAGTAGGTTCTACATCACTACACTAATATCACCATCCAGCAGGTTCTACATCACTAATATCATCATCCAGCAGGTTCTACATCACTAATATCACCATCCAGCAGGTTCTACATCACTACACTAATATCACCATCCAGTAGGTTCTACATCACTACACTAATATCACCATCCAGTAGGTTCTACATCACTAATATCACCATCCAGCAGATATCACCATCCAGCAGGTTCTACATCACTAATATCACCATCCAGCAGGTTCTACATCACTACACTAATATCACCACCCAGCAGGTTCTATATCACTAATATCACCATCCAGCAGGTTCTACATCACTAATATCACCATCCAGCAAGTTCTACATCACTAATATCACCACCCAGCAGGTTCTATATCACTAATATCACCATCCAGCAGGATCTACATCACTAATATCACCATCCAGCAGGTTCTACATCACTAATATCACCATCCAGCAGGTTCTACATCACTAATATCACCATCCAGCAGGTTCTACATCACTAATATCACCATCCAGCAGGTTCTACATCACTAATATCACAATACAGCATGTTCTACATCACTAATATCACCATCCAGCAGGTTCTACATCACTAATATCACCATCCAGCATGTTCTACATCACTAATATCACCATCCAGCAGGTTCTACATCACTAATATCACCATCCAGCAGGTTCTACATCACTAATATCATCATCCAGCAGGTTCTACATCACTAATATCACCATCCAGCAGGTTCTACATCACTAATATCACCATCCAGCAGGTTCTACATCACTAATATCACCATCCAGCAGGTTCTACATAACTAAACTAATATCACCATCCAGTAGGTTCTACATCACTAATATCACCATCCAGCAGGTTCTACATCACTACACTAATATCACCATCCAGCAGGTTCTACATCACTAATATCACCATTCAGCAGGTTCTACATCACTAATATCACCATCCAGCAGGTTCTACATCACTAATATCACCATCCAGCAGGTTCTACATCACTAATATCACCATCCAGCAGGTTCTACATCACTAATATCACCATCCAGCAGGTTCTACATCACTAATATCACCATCCAGCAGGTTCTACATCACTACAATAATATCACCATCCAGCAGGTTCTACATAACTAATATCACCATCCAGCAAGTTCTACATCACTAATATCACCACCCAGCAGGTTCTATATCACTAATATCACCATCCAGCAGGTTTTACATCACTAATATCACCATCCAGCAAGTTCTACATCACTAATATCACCACCCAGCAGGTTCTATATCACTAATATCACCATCCAGCAAGTTCTACATCACTAATATCACCACCCAGCAGGTTCTATATCACTAATATCACCATCCAGCAGGTTCTACATCACTAATATCACCATCCAGCAAGTTCTACATCACTAATATCACCACCCAGCAGGTTCTATATCACTAATATCACCATCCAGCAGGATCTACATCACTAATATCACCATCCAGCAGGTTCTACATCACTAATATCATCATCCAGCAGGTTCTACATCACTAATATCACCATCCAGCAGGTTCTACATCACTAATGTCACCATCCAGCAGGTTCTACATCACTAATATCACCATCCGGCAGGTTCTACATCACTAATATCACCATCCAGCAGGTTCTACATCACTACACTAATATCACCATCCAGTAGGTTCTACATCACTACACTAATATCACCATCCAGTAGGTTTTACATCACTAATATCACCATCCAGCAGGTTCTACATCACTAATATCACCATCCAGCAGGTTCTACATCACTAATATCACCATCCAGCAGGTTCTACATCACTACACTAATATCACCATCCAGTAGGTTCTACATCACTAATATCAAAAACCAGCAGGTTCTACATCACTAATATCACCATCCAGCAGGTTCTACATCACTAATATCACCATCCAGCAGGTTCTACATCACTACACTAATATCACCATCCAGCAGGTTCTACATCACTAATATCACCATCCAGCAGGTTCTACATCACTAATATCACCATCCAGCAGGTTCTACATCACTAATATCACCAACCAGCAGGTTTTACATCACTAATTTCACCATCCAGCAGGTTCTACATCACTAATATCACCATCCAGCAGGTTCTACATCACTAATATCACCATCCAGCAGGTTCTACATCACTACACTAATATCACCATCCAGTAGGTTCTACATCACTAATATCACCATCCAGCAGGTTCTACATCACTAATATCACCATCCAGTAGGCTCTACATCACTACACTAATATCACCATCCAGCAAGTTCTACATCACTAATATCACCACCCAGCAGGTTCTATATCACTAATATCACCATCCAGCAGGTTTTACATCACTAATATCACCATCCAGCAGGTTCTACATCACTAATATCACCATCCAGCAAGTTCTACATCACTAATATCACCACCCAGCAGGTTCTATATCACTAATGTCACCATCCAGCAGGTTCTACATCACTAATATCACCATCCAGCAAGTTCTACATCACTAATATCACCACCCAGCAGGTTCTATATCACTAATATCACCATCCAGCAGGATCTACATCACTAATATCACCATCCAGCAGGTTCTACATCACTAATATCACCATCCAGCAGGTTCTACATCACTAATATCACCATCCAGCAGGTTCTACATCACTAATATCACAATACAGCATGTTCTACATCACTAATATCACCATCCAGCAGGTTCTACATCACTAATATCACCATCCAGTATGTTCTACATCACTAATATCACCATCCAGCAGGTTCTACATCACTAATATCACCATCCAGCAGGTTCTACATCACTAATATCACCATCCAGCAGGTTCTACATCACTAATATCATCATCCAGCAGGTTCTACATCACTAATATCACCATCCAGCAGGTTCTACATCACTACACTAATATCACCATCCAGTAGGTTCTACATCACTACACTAATATCACCATCCAGTAGGTTCTACATCACTAATATCACCATCCAGCAGATATCACCATCCAGCAGGTTCTACATCACTAATATCACCATCCAGCAGGTTCTACATCACTACACTAATATCACCACCCAGCAGGTTCTATATCACTAATATCACCATCCAGCAGGTTCTACATCACTAATATCACCATCCAGCAAGTTCTACATCACTAAGATCACCACCCAGCAGGTTCTATATCACTAATATCACCATCCAGCAGGATCTACATCACTAATATCACCATCCAGCAGGTTCTACATCACTAATATCACCATCCAGCAGGTTCTACATCACTAATATCACCATCCAGCAGGTTCTACATCACTAATATCACCATCCAGCAGGTTCTACATCACTAATATCACAATACAGCATGTTCTACATCACTAATATCACCATCCAGCAGGTTCTACATCACTAATATCACCATCCAGCATGTTCTTCATCACTAATATCACCATCCAGCAGGTTCTACATCACTAATATCATCATCCAGCAGGTTCTACATCACTAATATCACCATCCAGCAGGTTCTACATCACTAATATCACCATCCAGCAGGTTCTACATCACTAATATCACCATCCAGCAGGTTCTACATCACTAAACTAATATCACCATCCAGTAGGTTCTACATCACTAATATCACCATCCAGCAGGTTCTACATCACTAATATCACCATCCAGCAGGTTCTACATCACTAATATCACCATCCAGCAGGTTCTACATCACTACACTAATATCACCATCCAGCAGGTTCTACATCACTAATATCACCATTCAGCAGGTTCTACATCACTAATATCACCATCCAGCAGGTTCTACATCACTAATATCACCATCCAGCAGGTTCTACATCACTAATATCACCATCCAGCAGGTTCTACATCACTAATATCACCATCCAGCAGGTTCTACATCACTAATATCACCATCCAGCAGGTTCTACATCACTACACTAATATCACCATCCAGCAGGTTCTACATAACTAATATCACCATCCAGCAAGTTCTACATCACTAATATCACCACCCAGCAGGTTCTATATCACTAATATCACCATCCAGCAGGTTTTACATCACTAATATCACCATCCAGCAGGTTCTACATCACTAATATCACCATCCAGCAAGTTCTACATCACTAATATCACCACCCAGCAGGTTCTATATCACTAATATCACCATCCAGCAGGTTCTACATCACTAATATCACCATCCAGCAAGTTCTACATCACTAATATCACCACCCAGCAGGTTCTATATCACTAATATCACCATCCAGCAGGATCTACATCACTAATATCACCATCCAGCAGGTTCTACATCACTAATATCATCATCCAGCAGGTTCTACATCACTAATATCACCATCCAGCAGGTTCTACATCACTAATATCACCATCCAGCAGGTTCTACATCACTAATATTACCATCCGGCAGGTTCTACATCACTAATATCACCATCCAGCAGGTTCTACATCACTACACTATTATCACCATCCAGTAGGTTCTACATCACTACACTAATATCACCATCCAGTAGGTTTTACATCACTAATATCACCATCCAGCAGGTTCTACATCACTAATATCACCATCCAGCAGGTTCTACATCACTAATATCACCATCCAGCAGGTTCTACATCACTACACTAATATCACCATCCAGTAGGTTCTACATCACTAATATCAAAAACCAGCAGGTTCTACATCACTAATATCACCATCCAGCAGGTTCTACATCACTAATATCACCATCCAGCAGGTTCTACATCACTACACTAATATCACCATCCAGCAGGTTCTACATCACTAATATCACCATCCAGCAGGTTCTACATCACTAATATCACCATCCAGCAGGTTCTACATCACTAATATCACCAACCAGCAGGTTTTACATCACTAATTTCACCATCCAGCAGGTTCTACATCACTAATATCACCATCCAGCAGGTTCTACATCACTAATATCACCATCCAGCAGGTTCTACATCACTACACTAATATCACCATCCAGTAGGTTCTACATCACTAATATCACCATCCAGCAGGTTCTACATCACTAATATCACCATCCAGTAGGCTCTACATAACTACACTAATATCACCATCCAGCAGGTTCTACATAACTAATATCACCATCCAGCAGGTTCTACATCACTAATATCACCATCCAGCAGGTTCTACATCACTAATATCACCATCCAGCAGGTTCTACATCACTAATATCACCATCCAGCAGGTTCTACATCACTAATATCACCAACCAGCAGGTTTTACATCACTAATATCACCATCCAGCAGGTTCTACATCACTACACTAATATCACCATCCAGCAGGTCCTACATCACTAATATCACCATCCAGCAGGTTCTACATCACTAATATCACCATCCAGCAGGTTCTACATCACTACACTAATATCACCATCCAGCAGGTTCTACATCACTAATATCACCATCCAGCAGGTTCTACATCACTAATATCACCATCCAGCAGGTTCTACATCACTAATATCACCATCCAGCAGGTTCTACATCACTAATATCACCATCCAGTAGGTTCTACATCACTAATATCACCATCCAGCAGGTTCTACATCACTAATATCACCATCCAGTAGGTTCTACATCACTAATATCACCATCCAGCAGGTTCTACATCACTAATATCACCATCCAGCAGGTTCTACATTACTAATATCACCATCCAGCAGGTTCTACATCACTAATATCACCATCCAGTAGGTTCTACATCACTAATATCACCATCCAGCAGGTTCTACATCACTAATATCACCATCCAGCAGGTTCTACATCACTACACTAATATCACCATCCAGCAGGTTCTACATCACTAATATCACCATCCAGCAGGTTCTACATCACTAATATCACCACGCAGCAGGTTCTACATCACTAATATCACCACCCAGCAGGTTCTACATCACTAACATCACCCTCCAGAAGGTTCTACACAGTTCTCTGTTTTTCATACGTTCCTGTGCCACCATTACGCTTAAAGCTTTTTGATTGTTACTGACAGAGTTACTTCTCAAATGACACCAGATGATCTGGTCAGAAGAAGTGCACTATGTAGGGAATAGGGAATAGGGTGATCCTCCTTATAGAAGTGCACTATGCAGGGAATATGGAATAGGGTGATCTTCCTTCTAGAAGTGCACTATGTAGGGAATAGGGTGATCGTCCTTCTAGATGTGCACTATGTAGGGAATAGGGAATAGGGTGATCCTCCTTCCAGATGTGCACTATGTAGGGAATAGGGAATAGGGTGATCCTCCTTTTAGTGCACTATGCGGGGAATATGGTGATCCTCCTTCTAGATGTGCACTATGTAGGGAATAGGGTGATCCTCCTTCTAGATGTGCACTATGTAGGGAATAGGGAATAGGGTGATCCTCCTTCTAGATGTGCACTATGCAGGGAATAAGGAATAGGGTGATCCTCCTTCTAGTGCACTATGTAGGGAATAGGGTGATCCTTCTACTAGATGTGCACTGTGCAGGGAATAGGGAATAGTGTGATCCTCCTTATAGATGTGCACTATGTAGGGAATAGGGAATAGTGTGATCCTCCTTATAGATGTGCACTATGTAGGGAATAGGGTGCTCCTCCTTCTAGAAGTGCACTATGCAGGGAATAGGGTGATCCTCCTTCTAGATGTGCACTATGCAGGGAATAGGGTGCTCCTCCTTCTAGAAGTGCACTATGCAGGGAATAGGGTGATCCTCCTTCTAGATGTGCACTATGTAGGGAATAGGGAATAGGGTGATCCTCCTCCTACAAGTGCACTATGTAGGGAATAGGGAATAGGGTGATCCTCCTTCTAGATGTGCACTATGTAGGGAATAGGGAATAGGGTGATCCTCCTCCTACAAGTGCACTATGTAGGGAATAGGGAATAGGGTGATCCTCCTTCTAGATGTGCACTATGTAGGGAATAGGGAATAGGGTGATCCTCCTCCTACAAGTGCACTATGCAGGGAATAGGGAATAGGGTGATCCTCCTCATACAAGTGCACTATGCAGGGAATAGGGAATAGGGTGATCCTCCTCATACAAGTGCACTATGCAGGGAATAGGGTGATCCTCCTCATACAAGTGCACTATGCAGGGAATAGGGTGATCCTCCTCATACAAGTGCACTATGCAGGGAATAGGGTGCTCCTCCTCATACAAGTGCACATATGTAGGGAATAGGGTGATGCTCCTCATACAAGTGCACTATGTAGGGATGCCATTTGAAATGCTCCTCCTTATAAACCAATCAGTGTTTTTCCGCCACATAGTCTGGCTGCCTGGGCCTGACCCGACTGTTCAGACGTGTGGTGTCAACACTCTTATCTTCTACAGCTGGAGAGAAGAGCCAGACAGAGAGAGAGAGTAGCAGAGAGGAGAGAGGGGGGGGGGAGAGAGAGAGAGTAGCAGAGAGGAGAGAGGGGGGGGGAGAGAGAGAGAGAGAGAGAGAGTAGCAGAGAGGAGAGAGGGGGGGGGGGGGGGAGATCCTAAATGAGATGCTCAAACTCACTAGTGCAAAATTTCAATTGGCTATATTAAAACTGTTTAATTTGGTCCTGAGTGTAGGTTATTTCCCTGACATCTGGAATCAAGGACTCATAACCCCAATCTTTAAAACGGAGACAAATTTGACCCTAACAATTACAGAGGCATTTGTGTGAACAGTAACCTGGGGAAGGTTTTCTGCAGTATTATAAAATGTAAGAGTTCTAAACTTCCTTAATAAGCACAATGTCTTGAGTAAAAGCCAAATTGGATTTATACCAAAACATTGCACAGCTGATCATATTTACACCCTACACACCCTGATAGATAAACATGTCCACCAGAATAATACCAAAATATACGCTTGCTTTATCGACTTCCAAAAAGCATTTGATTCTGTTTGGCATACAGGACTGTTCTACAAAGTTATTGAAAATGGTGTAGGGGTAAAACATATGACATAATTAAATCAATGTATATTGGCAATACGTGCAGCATTAAAATGGGCAAGAAAATAACAGAATTCTTTAACCAGGGGCGGGGCCTTCGTCAGGGTACTAATCTGAGCCCTGCACTCTTCAATATTTACATCAACGAATTGGCCACTATTCTAGAAAAATCCACAGCCCCTAGTGTTAGTCTCCACAATTCAGAGGTTAAATGCCTACTCTTCGGAGATGACCTATGCCTGCTGTCACCCACAGCACATGGCCTACAGCAGAGCCTGGACCTGCTAGAGCAGTACTGCCAGACCTGGGCCCTGGCAGTTAACCCCAAAAAGACTAAAATAATGATTTTCCAGAGAAGATCCAGATCTCAGGGAATTAGACCAAAGTTCTCAATTGGTACAAAATATATAGAGTACTGCACACACTACCATTACTTAGGTTTAAAAATAAGCTCAACTGGACACCTTAATGAGGCAGTGAATTTACAATTACTTAGGTTTAAAAATAAGCCAAACTGGACACCTTAATGAGGCAGTAAATGAACAGAGAGAGAAAGCACGCAGGGCATTCTACGCCATTAAAAAGCTCATTCAAATTGAAATACCTATTAAAATTTGGCTAAAACTAATTGAATATGTCATTGAACCAATTGCACTTTATGGCAGCGAGGTGTGGGGTCCACTTGCAAAACAAGATTTAATCAAATGGGACAAACACCCCATTGAAACCCTGCATGCAGAGTTCTGTAAGATTATCCTACATGTCCAGAGGAAAACTACAAACAATGCATGCAGGGCAGAATTAGGCAAATATCCACTAATAATAAAAACTTTTTAAAAAAGCAATTAAGTTTTGGAAACATCTAAAATACAGTGACCCCCTCTCATATCACTACCAAGCCCTGCAATGCCAAGAGCTGAGCAAAGAAAAGAGTCCCCTCATCCAGCTGGTCCTGGTGCTGAGTTCACAAACCTGTTCTACTAACACACTGAAGCCTCAGGACCAGAACATTCAATCAATCAGGATAAACCAAATTACAACACAGTCAAAACAAAACTATATTGCTTATTGGGAAACACAAGCACAAACACAAAGCAAAATGCAGGGCTATCTGGCTCTAAATCAACAGTACACTGTGGCTAAATATTTGACCATGGTTACTGATCAAAACCTTAGAAAAACCTTGACAAAGTACAGGATCAGTGAGCACAGCCTTGCCATTGAGATGGGTAGACACAGGAAAACCTGGCTCCCTGTAGAGGAAAGGCTGTGCAACCACTGCACAACAGCAGAACCTGAGACGGAGCTGCATTTCCAGACAAAATGTCAAAAGTATAAAACAATTAGAGAGTGTCATTTCCCCAAATTTGAAACCATTATTCAAGGTTTCAAAGACCTCTCTGATGAGAGTAGGCTACCAGTCCTGTTGGGGGAGGACGCAGAGAGCTGTGGGTTGGCAGCGCACTACATTGCTGCCTGCCATAAGTTGAGGGACAGTGTCTGACAGACCAATCAACCTGCACATGTCCTCTACTGTATGCTTATTGTTATTGTTGAATGTATGGTTATTTTGACCCTTGGTTATTGTTGTTACTGTTGTCCCGTTAACAATTTTGATTCTCATTTTTATTTTTATATTGTAAATATCCAAATAAGCTTTGGCAATATGTACATTGTTACGTCATGCCAATAAAGCAAATTGAATTGAATTGGAGAGAGAGAGAGATAGAGAGAGCGAGACAGAGACAGAGAGAGACAGAGAGAGACAGAGAGACAGAGAGAGAGAGAGAGAGAGCGAGAGAGAGACAGACAGAGACAGACAGAGAGACACAGAGAGAGAGAGACAGAGAGACACAGAGAGAGAGAGACAGAGACAGAGACAGAGAGAGGCAGAGAGACACAGAGAGAGAGAGACAGAGAGACACAGAGAGAGAGAGACAGAGAGACACAGAGAGAGAGAGACAGAGAGAGACAGAGAGAGAGAGACAGAGAGACACAGAGAGAGAGAGACAGAGAGAGACAGAGAGAGAGAGAGAGCGAGAGAGAGCGAGAGAGAGAGAGAGAGACAGAGGCAGAGACAGACAGAGAGACACAGAGAGAGAGAGACAGAGAGACACAGAGAGAGAGAGACAGAGACAGAGACAGACAGAGAGACACAGAGAGAGAGAGACAGAGAGACACAGAGAGAGAGAAACAGAGAGACACAGAGAGAGAGAGACAGAGAGAGACAGAGAGAGACACAGTGTGCATGTGGAGAGGAGAGAACAGGACCACCTCTAGTGGTGTTTCTCATCTCAACAGCCTTCATCCAATCCTGTCAAACAAACTGCCAAGTGAATAAATCAGATATGTAAGATTTGTCTCAAGCCTGCACACACACACACACACACACACACACACACACACACACACACACACACACACACACACACACACACACACACACACACACACACACACACACACACACACACACACACACACACACACACACACACACACACACACACACACACACACACACACACACACACACACGCACACACGCACACACACCAGGTGATTCCCAAGTGAATATTCTTATCAGGAAGTGACATACTGTATGAGGTCAGTTTGTGTGTACTCAAATGTGTTTGTATGCTTGTGTCCTCCCTTCTCCTCTCCTCCTCCTCCTCTCCTCCTCTCCTCTCTTCTTCTCTCCTCCTCTCCTCCTCTCCTCCTCTCCTCCTCTCTTCTCTTCTCTTCTCTTCTCTTCTCTTCTCTTCTCTCCTCTCCTCTCCTCTCCTCTCCTCTCCTCTCCTCTCCTCTCCTCCTCTCCTCTCCTCTCCTCTCCTCCTCTCCTCCTCTCTCCTCCTCTCCTCTCCTCTCCTCTCCTCTCCTCTCCTCTTCATATAAACGGACCTTTAGAAAAGCATCAATATTAGATGGAATAAGAAAAAATGTATGTATGAGATTATAAATTATTCAAATCAATTAAAATCAAATAGTATTAGTCAAATGCACCGAATAGGTGTAGACCCTACAGTGAAATGCTGAATACAACAGGTGTAGACCTTACAGTGAAATGCTGAATACAACAGGTGTAGACCCTACAGTGAAATGCTGAATACAACAGGTGTAGACCCTACAGTGAAATGCTGATTTACAAGCCCCTAACCAACAATGCAGTTGATTTTTTTTTATACAAATAAGAAATAAAAGTAACAAGTAATTGAAGAGCAGCAGTAGAATAACAATGTGGAGACTATTTACAAAAAAAGGGTAAAGGTTCAGAGTCAATGTGCGGGGGCACCGGTTAGTCGAGGACATTGAGGTAATATGTAGATGTAGGTACCGGTTAGTCGAGGACATACAGGTAATATCTAGATGTAGGCACCGGTTAGTCGAGGAAATTGAGGTAATATGTACATGTAGGTACCGGTTAGTCGAGGACATACAGGTAATATCTAGATGTATGTACCGGTTAGTCGAGGAAATTGAGGTAATATGTAGATGTAGGCACCGGTTAGTCGAGGACATTGAGGTAATATGTAGATGTAGGCACCGGTTAGTCGAGGACATTGAGGTAATATGTAGATGTAGGTACCGGTTAGTCGAGGACATTGAGGTAATATGTACATGTAGGTAGAGTTATTAAAGTGACTATGCATAGATGATAACAACAGATAGTAGCAGAAGTATAAAAGGAGGGGGCAATGCAAATAGTCTGGGAAGCCATTTGATTAGATGTTCAGGAGTCTTATTGCTTTGTGGTAGAATCTGTTTAGAAGTCTCTTGGACCTAGACTTGGCGCTCCGGTACGGCTTGCTGTGCGGTAGCAAAGAGAACAGTCTATGACTAGGGTCGGTGGAGTCTTTCACAATTTTTATGGCCTTCCTCTGACACCGCCTGGTATAGAGGTCCTGGATGGCAGGAAGCTTGGCCCCAGTGATGTACTGGGCCGTTCGCACTACCCTCTGTAGTGCCTTAAGGTCAGAGGCCAAGCAGTTGCCATACCAGGCAGTGATGCAACCAGTCACGGTGCTCTCGATGGTGCAGCTGTTGAATTTTTTGAGGATCTGAAAACCCATGCCAAATCTTTTCAGTCTCCTGAGGGGGAATAGGTTTTGTCGTGCCCTCTTCACGACTATCTTGGTGTGCAAGGACCATGTTAGTTTGTTGGTGATGTGGACACCAAGGAACTTGAAGCTATCAACCTGCTCCACTACAGCCCCGTCGATGAGAATTGGGGTGTGCTCGATCCTCTTTTCCTGTAGTCCACAATCATCTCCTTTGTCTTGATCACTTTGAGGGAGAGGTTATTGTCCTGGCACCACACGGCCAGGTCTCTGACCTCCTCCATATAGGCTGACTCGTCGTTGTCGGTGATCAGGCCTACCACTGTTGTGTCATCAGCAAACTTAATGATGGTGTTTTTCTCATCCAGAACCACATACAGTCAGTTTGATGCCTTATCCAGAACCACATACAGTCAGTTTGATGTCTTATCCAGAACCACATACAGTCAGTTTGATGCCTTATCCAGAGCCACATACAGTCAGTTTGATGCCTTTTCCAGAACCACATACAGTCAGTTTGATGTCTTATCCAGAACCACATACAGTCAGTTTGATGTCTTATCCAGAGCCACATACAGTCAGTTTGATGTCTTATCCAGAACCACATACAGTCAGTTTGATGTCTTATCCAGAGCCACATACAGTCAGTGCGTTCAAATAAGGTAGTGTAAGACAAACAGTGTGACTGTAACATGCAGCTATTATTTTATTTTGGATTGTATTTATTCTCTGCAGGGGGTTAGAGTGAGGATCTGATCTGAGGCGAATATTGACAACAAACTGTTATTAGAAGTGTTGACAGGACTGTTATTTGTTTATTGTATTTTTTCTCTGCAGGGGGTTAGAGTGAGGATCTGATCTGAGGGGAATATTCTGACTTCTCCTCCTCCTCCTCCTCTACTCCACTCTTCCTCCTCCTCTCCTCTCCTCTCATCCCATCTTCCTCTTCCTCTCTCCCCTCTTCCTCTCCTCTCATCTCTTCCTCGCCTCTCCTCCTTCTCTCCTTCGCTCTTCCTCTCTCCCCTCTTCCTCTCCTCATTCTCTCTTCCTCTCTTCCCCTCTTCCTCTCCTCCTTCATTCCTCCTCTCTTCCCCTCTTCCTCACCTGTCCTTCTCTCCTCCTCCTCTTCCTCTCTTCCTCCTTCTGCCTCACCCCCTCTCTTCCTCTTCCTCCTCACCCCTCTCTTCCTCTTCCTCTCTTCCTCTTCCTCTCTTCTTCATCCTCCTCTCTTCTTCATCCTCTCTTCCTCCTCCTCCTCTTCCTCCTCACCCCTCTCTTCCTCCTCCTCTACTCCACTCTTCCTCCTCCTCTCTTCCTCTCTCCCCTCTTCCTCTCTTCCCTCTTTCTCTCCTTCTCTCTCCCCTCTTCCTCTCCTCCAGTCCTTCTCTCCTTCTCTCTCCCCTCTTCCTCTCCTCCAGTCCTTCTCTCCTCCTCTCTTCCCCTCTTCCTCACCTGTCCTTCTCTCCTCCTCCTCTTCCGCTCTTCCTCATTCTGCCTCACCCCCTCTCCTCCTCTTCCTCCTCACCCCTCTCTTCCTCTTCCTCTCTTCCTCTTCCTCTCTTCCTCTTCCTCTCTTCTTCCTTCTCCTCTCTTCTTCCTCCTCCTCTCTTCCTCCTCCTCTCTTCCTCCCCTCTTCCTCTCCTCTCCTCCTCCTCCCTACATCTCTTCCTCCTCCTCTTCATCTCTTCCTCTATTAACCACCTCACTGAACCATTCATTTAATTAGCACGGTGTGTGTGTGTGTGTGTGTGTGTGTGTGTGTGTGTGTGTGTGTGTGTGTGTGTGTGTGTGTGTGTGTGTGTGTGTGTGTGTGTGTGTGTGTGTGTGTGTGTGTGTGTGTGTGTGTGTGTTAACTACAGGGCCTACAGAGTGTTATTAATGAGAGTAACAGGGTCAGTGTAAGTTATGACTCCTGCAGAACTCTAATGACATGAGAGTGACTTAAAGGTTTCTTAAGGGTTACATAAGGGGTTATAACAGGTCGTAGGGTGACATAAGCGTATCGTACGAGTTTGTAAGCAGTGTGGTAGTAGAGGGTAAACCCATTGAAAGTATAGGGAGCGTTAATTTACTCACCACTAACGGTGATCACCGTTTACCCACCTATGTTTGTAAGGGTTCGTAAGGCTTACATAAGGGCTTATGGCAGGTCGTAGGGTGACACAAGAGCAGCATAAGAGTAAGATAAAGGATTACAGCAGGTCGTAGGGTGACACAAGAGCAGCATAAGAGCTCATAAGGGTGAGATAAATGATTACAGCAGGTCGTAGGGTGACACAAGAGCAGCATAAGAGCTCATAAGGGTGAGATAAAGGATTACGGCAGGTCGTAGGGTGACACAAGAGCAGCATAAGAGCTCATAAGGGTGAGATAAAGGATTACGGTAGGTCGTAGGGTGACACAAGAGCAGTATAAGAGCTCATAAGGGTAAGATAAAGGATTACGGCAGGTCATAGGGTGACATAAGAGCAGCATAAGAGCTCATAAGGGTGAGATAAAGGATTACGGCAGGTCGTAGGGTGACACAAAAGCAGCATAAGAGCTCATAAGGGTAAGATAAAGGATTACGGCAGGTCGTAGGGTGACACAAGAGCAGCATAAGAGCTCATAAGGGTGAGATAAAGGATTACGGTAGGTCATAGGGTGGCACAAGAGCAGCATAAGAGCTCATAAGGGTGAGATAAAGGATTACGGCAGGTCATAGGGTGATATGAGAGCAGCATAAGAGCTCATAAGAGTAAGATAAAGGATTACAGCAGGTCATAGGGTGACACAAGAGCAGCATAAGAGCTCATAAGGGTAAGATAAAGGATTACAGCAGGTCGTAGGGTGACACAAGAGCAGCATAAGAGCTCATAAGGGTAAGATAAAGGATTACAGCAGGTCGTAGGGTGACACAAGAGCAGCATAAGAGCTCATAAGGGTAAGATAAAGGATTACAGAAGGTCGTAGGGTGACACAAGAGCAGCATAAGAGCTCATAAGGGTGAGATAAAGGATCACGGTAGGTCATAGGGTTACACAAGAGCAGCATAAGAGCTCATAAGGGTAAGATAAAGGATTACGGCAGGTCATAGGGTGACACAAGAGCAGCATAAGAGCTCATAAGGGTGAAATAAAGGATTACAGCAGGTCGTAGGGTGACACAAGAGCAGCATAAGAGCTCATAAGGGTGAAATAAAGGATTACAGCAGGTCGTAGGGTGACACAAGAGCAGCATAAGAGCTCATAAGGGTGAGATAAAGGATTACAGCAGGTCGTAGGGTGACACAAGAGCAGCATAAGAGCTCATAAGGGTGAGATAAAGGATCACGGTAGGTCATAGGGTTACACAAGAGCAGCATAAGAGCTCATAAGGG
>NC_092087.1:130476815-130641320 GCF_045679555.1 Salvelinus alpinus
GCCTCGTTTTACTGTGGATATAGATACTTTTGTACCTGTTTCCTCCAGTATCTTCACAAGGTCCTTTGCTGTTGTTCTGGGATTGATTTGCACTTTTTGCACCCAAGTCCGTTCATCTCTAGGAAACAGAACGCATCTCCTTCCTGAGCGGTATGACGGCTGCGTGGTCCCATGGTGTTTATACTTGCGTACTATTGTTTGTACAGATGAACGCGGTACCTTCAGGCTTTTGGAAATTGCTCCCAAGGATGAACCAGACTTGTGGAGGTCTACAAATTTTTTTCTGAGGTCTTGGCTGATTTCTTTTGATTTTCCCATGATGTCACACAGAGGCACTGAGTTTGAAGGTAGGCATTGAACTGCATCCACAGGAATACCTCCAATTGACTCAAATGATGTCAATTAGCCTATCAGAAGCTTCTAAATCCATGACATCATTTTCTGGAATTTTCCAAGCTTTTTAAAGGCACAGTCAACTTAGTGTATGTAAACTTCTGACCCACTGGAATTGTGAAACAGTGAATTATAAGTTAAATAATCTGTCTGTAATTATTTGTTGGAAATTTTACTTGTGTCATACACAAAGTAGATGTCCTAACCGACTTGCCAAAACTATAGTTTGTAAATAATACATTTGTGGAGTGGTTGAAAAACAAGTTTTAATGACTCCAACCTAAGTGTATGTAAACTTCAGACTTCAACTGTATGTAGTATGTATGTTTCCACAGAGCTCAGGACATCCCCAAAGTGTCAGACCCACGATGCACCTTTGTGGAGACGAGAGTGCAGGTTGAGACAGACTGTCAAGCTTTTTGATGACAGTGTGTGCGTTCAGTCAGACAGCGTATCAGAACCTCTGGGTGTGTCAGGCTCCATGATGACAGTGTGTGCGTTCAGTCAGGCAGCGTATCAGAACCTCTGGGTGTGTCAGGCTCCATGATGACAGTGTGTGCGTTCAGTCAGACAGCGTATCAGAACCTCTGGGTGTGTCAGGCTCCATGATGACAGTGTGTGCGTTCAGTCAGACAGCGTATCAGAACCTCTGGGTGTGTCAGGCTCCATGATGACAGTGTGTGCGTTCAGTCAGACAGCGTATCAGAACCTCTGGGTGTGTCAGGCTCCATGATGACAGTGTGTGCGTTCAGTCAGACAGCGTATCAGAACCTCTGGGTGTGTCAGGCTCCATGATGACAGTGTGTGCGTTCAGTCAGACAGCGTATCAGAACCTCTGGGTGTGTCAGGCTCCATGATGACAGTGTGTGCGTTCAGTCAGACAGCGTATCAGAACCTCTGGGTGTGTCAGGCTCCATGATGACAGTGTGTGCGTTCAGTCAGACAGCGTATCAGAACCTCTGGGTGTGTCAGGCTCCATGATGACAGTGTGTGCGTTCAGTCAGGCAGCGTATCAGAACCTCTGGGTGTGTCAGGCTCCATGATGACAGTGTGTGCGTTCAGTCAGACAGCGTATCAGAACCTCTGGGTGTGTCAGGCTCCATGATGACAGTGTGTGCGTTCAGTCAGACAGCGTATCAGAACCTCTGGGTGTGTCAGGCTCCATGATGACAGTGTGTGCGTTCAGTCAGACAGCGTATCAGAACCTCTGGGTGTGTCAGGCTCCATGATGACAGTGTGTATGTCCTAAATGACAACCTATTTCCTATGGACCCCGGTCAGAAGTAGTGGAATACGTAGTGGAATACGTAGTGGAATTAGTTGTGGAATACGTAGTGGAATAAGTTGTATGATAAGTAGTACAATTAATAGTGGAATAAGTTGTGGACGAAGTAGTGAAATACATATAATACGTAGTGGAATAAGTAGTGGAATACGTAGTGGAAACGAGAGTGGAATTAGTAAAGGAATAAGTAGTGTGGAATACGTAGTGGAAACGAGAGTGGAATTAGTAAAGGAATAAGTAGTGTGGAATACGTAGTGGAAACGAGAGTGGAATTAGTAAAGGAATAAGTAGTGTGGAATACGTAGTGGAAACGAGAGTGGAATTAGTAAAGGAATAAGTAGTGTGGAATACGTAGTGGAAACGAGAGTGGAATTAGTAAAGGAATAAGTAGTGTGGAATACGTAGTGGAAACGAGAGTGGAATTAGTAAAGGAATAAGTAGTGTGGAATACGTAGTGGAAACGAGAGTGGAATTAGTAAAGGAATAAGTAGTGTGGAATACGTAGTGGAAACGAGAGTGGAATTAGTAAAGGAATAAGTAGTGTGGAATACGTAGTGGAAACGAGAGTGGAATTAGTAAAGGATCAAGTAGTGTGGAATACGTAGTGGAAACGAGAGTGGAATTAGTAAAGGAATAAGTAGTGTGGAATACGTAGTGGAAACGAGAGTGGAATTAGTAAAGGAATAAGTAGTGTGGAATACGTAGTGGAAACGAGAGTGGAATTAGTAAAGGAATAAGTAGTGTGGAATACGTAGTGGAAACGAGAGTGGAATTAGTAAAGGAATAAGTAGTGTGGAATACGTAGTGGAAACGAGAGTGGAATTAGTAAAGGAATAAGTAGTGTGGAATACGTAGTGGAAACGAGAGTGGAATTAGTAAAGGAATAAGTAGTGTGGAATACGAGAGTGGAATTAGTGGAATACGAGAGTGGAAATAGTAAAGGAATAAGCTGTGGACTAAGTAGTGGAATACATAGAATACATAGTGGAATAAGTAGTGGAATACATAGTGGAATACAAGCGTGGAATTAGCAAAGGAATAAGTAGTGGATTAAGTTGCGGAATAAGTGGTGGAATACATAGTTGAATAAATTGTGGAATATGTTGTGGAATAAGTGGTGGAATATATAGTGGAATTAGTAGTGGAACAAGGTTCCATTTTGTAGTTATCCAGAGTATTAGACGCTCTGGTTGTGTCATGACAGTGTGTCTGAGATGTCTGATGTATGTGCTCGCAGAGTCTGTCTGTGGACAGCTTTCACTTCTTGTAGCAGATTGCTTAGCAGGGCACATCTGTAGGCACCGCTGGCACTACTGCTAGAGAGAGAGAGAGAGAGAGAGAGAGAGAGAGAGAGAGAGAGAGAGAGAGAGAGAGAGCCAGAGAGCCAGAGAGCCAGAGAGCCAGAGAGCCAGAGAGCCAGAGAGCCAGAGAGCCAGAGAGCCAGAGAGCCAGAGAGCCAGAGCCAGAGCCAGAGCCAGAGCCAGAGCCAGAGCCAGAGCCAGAGCCAGAGCCAGAGCCAGAGCCAGAGCCTCAGAGTTCAGAACATCCCCAAAGCATCAGACCCACGATGCACCTCTGGGGAGACGAGAGTGCAGTTGGAGACAGACAGACAGCGAGACGGATGGAGAGGAAGATAAAACAAAAAAATGGGAGAGAAGGGGAGAGACAGAGACAAAGAAGAAGAGGGATTGAAGAGGAGAGGGAGAGGAGAGAGAGAAGGTGAGAAAGAGAGAGAAAGGGAAAGCGAGGGAGTGGGGTAGAGAGACAATGGTAGACAGAGAGAGAAAAATAGAGGTGGATTCTGAGAAAGACAGAAAGAGAGAGGGGGGACAGGGAGAGAGAACATCATTGTGACAGTGTTAAGGACGTTTCTGTTGTTTGACCTTTTCCCAAAAAGCACCAGACCTCCCCCCCACTCTCTCTAGGGTGAATAGGCCAAATGGTTAGTATTGAGATGTGTATAGCCTTAACTGCTCGTAGATCTGTGGCTGATGGATGCCATACAGAATGATGTATAGCTATAGCAGTGCAGCCATCTATAGGACATACTGAGTTACCGCAGCTGTCACAACAGTGCTGCCACCTATAGGACATACTGAGTTACTGCATCTGTACCAGTATGACAATGCCTCAGTGCACAAAGCGAGATCCATACAGAAATGGTTTGTCGAGATCAGTGTGGAAGAACTTGACTGGCCTGCACAGAGCACTGACCTTCACCCCATCGAACACCTTAGGGATGAAATGGAATGCAGACTGCAACATCAGGGCCCGACCTCACTAATGCTTGTGGCTGAATGGAAGCAAGTCCCCTCAGCAATGATGTCCACATACTGTTGGTCATGTAGTGTATGTGGGTAGATGGAGTACAGTTACTGGTTTACCAGTGAACGGCCGCAAGGGTTTGCATTGTGCTCATCTCAATATCTGTGGTGCTGCTCGTGGCAACATCTTAGCTAGCTAGCACTCTCACCACCAATCTTCCCCTCCTGACTTTCCGGGGGCTGCAGTTTGAGTTTAGAGTCGATCCCACAGCAGAGTTGTCTTTACCTGACACCCAGATGACGACACACATCTCTGTGTGCCTGGCAGATATCTCAACTGGATGTCGGCCCACCACCTCAAGCTCAACCTTGACAAGACGGAGCTGCCCTTCCACCTGGGGACAACCTGCCCGCTCAAAGACCTCTCTACGTTACGGTTGACAACTCCACAGGGTCGTCCTCCCAGAGTACAAAGAACCTTGGCGTGACCCTGGACAACACACTGCCGTTCTCCGTCAAACATCAAAGCAGTGACCCTCTCCTGCAGGTTCATGCTCTACAACATCCGTAGAGTATGGCATTACCTCAAAACAGGAAGCGGCGCATGTCCTAATCCAGGCACTTGTCTTCTCCAGTCTAGACTGCTAGGGTTTCCGAATGGCACACAAGTCTAAGGCACTGCATCTCATTTCAGGAGGTGGCACTACAGTCCATGGTTCGAATCCAGGCTGTATCACACCCGGCCGTGATTGGGAGTCCCATAGGGCAGCGCACAATTGGCCCAGCGTCGTCCAGGTTTGGCTGGAGTAGGCTGTCATTGTAAATAATCATTTGTTCTTAACTGACTTGCCTAGTTAAATAAAGGTTAAATAAAAAAAATACTGCAACTCGCTGTTGGCTGGACTGTCCACTTGTGCCATCAAACCCTTGCAACTTATCCAGAATGCTGCAGCCCGCCTGGTTTTCAACCTTCCCAAGTTCTCTCATGTCACACCGCTCCTCCACACACTCCACTGGCTTCCAGTCGAAGCTCGTATCCACTACAAGACTATGGTGCTTACCTAAGGCGAACTGCCCTTCCCTACATTCAGGCTATGCTGAAATTCTACACCCTAACCTGAGCACTCCGTTCTGCCACCTCAGGTCTCTTGGCCCTCCCACCTCTACAGAGTTCCTGCCCATCTTCCAAAAACATCTGAAGCCCTACCTCTTCAACCAGTATCTTAAATAATCCTCCTCCTCACCTCGACCCCCCCCCCGCCCCCCCCCCCACCGAATAAATTATAATAACCAGCGCGTGCACTTGACCGCCCCCAGCCATTCTAGCTCTGACTCTACTGATGGCTACGTTATTTAAAAAAAAAAGTAGTTTCTATACCTATGATGTGGTTGTCGCAACCATCTATCTTAAGATGAATGCACTAACTGTAAGTCGCTCGGGATAAAAGTGTCTGTTAAATTACAAAATCGACACTAGAAACAATGGCTAACTCTAGTTAGCGATAGCCAAAGATACTGGTAATTAACCCAAGATATTTCATCTGCGTCGTTTACAATGAGAAAATGAAACAGTGGGCAGAACGAACAAGGTGGTGAGCAGAGCCAAGCACAAGTGAGATCCTAATGTCACATTTTAGCCTGTATTTGCACATTTCAGTTAGGGAATGCCTACTCTGTGAAGTGTGCGTGTGCAGTAACTCAATTATCTCTTGCAAAACAACGCAATGTTTAGAAACGTTGGCAAAGGGTCAAGTCTCCAAAACGTAGTGCACTCTGTTCGTGACAGATTGTCGTGTTGGGAACAGAAGACTGTATTGAGATTGAATGTTTCATCGATTAGAATGTGTAGAATGTCGGCCATATTTGGTGCCTTCTACACTATCGGGTTTCCCCTATCCATTTGTGCTGTTGCCATAACAATGAAAAGCACTACAGCTACGAATGGTGATTATGACATCACTTCCGTCTGTAACTGGACTCCATCTAGCCACAACCTTTACGTAACCTGTGGAGACAATCCCAAATAGATGAACCAGTACATTACAGATCTAATGAACAATATACATCAAGGACAAATCAACGTTCTAACTTTTAATATTTAGTTCAAACTCTTTGGAAACTCTGGCCAATCAGAATAGAATAGTCATGATGTACATCATGCATATAAACAACAAAACATCACCTTCACTCTCTCCCGGACCTTCTTGTCAGGTATGAGCAGCTGCAGAGGCCTCAGAGAATAAGAGATGGCATCAGGGCAGTCCTCCAGGTATAACTCTACGGTAACCAACCTGTTACCTGCCCAGCCTGCTCTCCTCCAGGTATAACTCTACTGTAACCAACGTGTTACCTGCCCAGCCTCCTCTCCTCCAGGTATAACTCTACTGTAACCAACCTGTTACCTGCCCAGCCTGCTCTCCTCCAGGTATAACTCTACTGTAACCAACGTGTTACCTGCCCAGCCTCCTCTCCTCCAGGTATAACTCTACTGTAACCAACCTGTTACCTGCCCAGCCTGCTCTCCTCCAGGTATATCTCTACTGTAACCAACCTGTTACCTGTCCAGCCTCCTCTCCTCCAGGTATAACTCTACTGTAACCAACCTGTTACCTGCCCAGCCTGCTCTCCTCCAGGTATAAATCTACTGTAACCAACCTGTTACCTGCCCAGCCTGCTCTCCTCCAGGTATAACTCTACTGTAACCAACCTGTTACCTGCCCAGCCTCCTCTCCCCCAGGTATAACTCTACTTTAACCAACCTGTTACCTGTCCAGCCTCCTATCCTCCAGGTATAACTCTACTGTAACCAACCTGTTACCTGCCCAGCCTGCTCTCCTCCAGGTATAACTCTACTGTAACCAACCTGTTACCTGCCCAGCCTGCTCTCCTCCAGGTATAACTCTACTGTAACCAACCTGTTACCTGCCCAGCCTGCTCTCCTCCAGGTATAACTCTACTGTAACCAACCTGTTACCTGCCAAGCCTGCTCTCCTCCAGGTATAACTCTACTGTAACCAACCTGTTACCTGCCCAGCCTGCTCTCCTCCAGGTATAACTCTACTCTAGCCAACCTGTTACCTGCCCAGCCTGCTCTCCCCCAGGTATATCTCTATTGTAACCAACCTGTTACCTGCCCAGCCTCCTCTCCTCCAGGTATAATTCTACTGTAACCAACCTGTTACCTGCCCAGCCTCCTCTCCTCCAGGTATAACTCTACTGTAACCAACCTGTTACCTGCCCAGCCTGCTCTGCTCCAGGTATAACTCTACTGTAACCAACCTGTTACCTGCCCAGCCTGCTCTGCTCAAGGTATAACTCTACTGTAACCAACCTGTTACCTGCCCAGCCTGCTCTGCTCCAGGTATAACTCTACTGTAACCAACATGTTACCTGTCCAGCCTCCTCTCCCCCAGGTATAACTCTACTGTAGCAAACCTGTTAAACGCCCAGCCTGCTCTCCTCCAGGTATAACTCTACTCTAGCCAACCTGTTACCTGTCCAGCCTGCTCTCCTCCAGGTATAACTCTACTCTAGCCAACCTGTTACCTGTCCAGCCTGCTCTCCTCCAGGTATAACTCTACTGTAACCAACCTGTTACCTGCCCAGCCTGCTCTCCTCCAGGTATAACTCTACTGTAACCAACCTGTTACCTGCCCAGCCTGCTCTCCTCCAGGTATAACTCTACTGTAACCAACCTGTTACCTGCCCAGCCTGCTCTGCTCAAGGTATAACTCTACTGTAACCAACCTGTTACCTGCCCAGCCTGCTCTTCTCCAGGTATAACTCTACTGTAACCAACCTGTTACCTGTCCAGCCTGCTCCCCTCCAGGTATAACTCTACTGTAACCAACATGTTACCTCTCCAGCCTCCTCTCCCCCAGGTATAACTCTACTGTAGCAAACATGTTACCTGCCCAGCCTGCTCTCCTCCAGGTATAACTCTACTCTAGCCAACCTGTTACCTGTCCAGCCTGCTCTCCTCCAGGTATAACTCTACTGTAACCAACCTGTCACCTGCCCAGCCTGCTCTGCTCAAGGTATAACTCTACTGTAACCAACCTGTTACCTGCCCAGCCTGCTCTGCTCCAGGTATAACTCTACTCTAGCCAACCTGTTACCTGTCCAGCCTGCTCTGCTCCAGGTATAACTCTACTGTAACCAACATGTTACCTGTCCAGCCTCCTCTCCCCCAGGTATAACTCTACTGTAGCAAACCTGTTACCTGCCCAGCCTGCTCTCCTCCAGGTATAACTCTACTCTAGCCAACCTGTTACCTGTCCAGCCTGCTCTCCTCCAGGTATAACTCTACTCTAGCCAACCTGTTACCTGTCCAGCCTGCTCTCCTCCAGGTATAACTCTACTGTAACCAACCTGTTACCTGCCCAGCCTGCTCTCCTCCAGGTATAACTCTACTCTAGCCAACCTGTTACCTGTCCAGCCTGCTCTCCTCCAGGTATAACTCTACTGTAACCAACCTGTCACCTGCCCAGCCTGCTCTGCTCAAGGTATAACTCTACTGTAACCAACCTGTTACCTGCCCAGCCTGCTCTGCTCCAGGTATAACTCTACTGTAACCAACATGTTACCTGTCCAGCCTCCTCTCCCCCAGGTATAACTCTACTGTAGCAAACCTGTTACCTGCCCAGCCTGCTCTCCTCCAGGTATAACTCTACTCTAGCCAACCTGTTACCTGTCCAGCCTGCTCTCCTCCAGGTATAACTCTACTCTAGCCAACCTGTTACCTGTCCAGCCTGCTCTCCTCCAGGTATAACTCTACTGTAACCAACCTGTTACCTGCCCAGCCTGCTCTCCTCCAGGTATAACTCTACTGTAACCAACCTGTTACCTGCCCAGCCTGCTCTCCTCCAGGTATAACTCTACTGTAACCAACCTGTTACCTGCCCAGCCTCCTCTCCTCCAGGTATAACTCTACTGTAACCAACCTGTTACCTGCCCAGCCTGCTCTGCTCAAGGTATAACTCTACTGTAACCAACCTGTTACCTGCCCAGCCTGCTCTGCTCCAGGTATAACTCTACTGTAACCAACATGTTACCTGTCCAGCCTCCTCTCCACCAGGTATAACTCTACTGTAACCAACATGTTACCTGTCCAGCCTCCTCTCCACCAGGTATAACTCTACTGTAGCAAACCTGTTACCTGCCCAGCCTGCTCTCCTCCAGGTATAACTCTACTCTAGCCAACCTGTTACCTGTCCAGCCTGCTCTCCTCCAGGTATAACTCTACTCTAGCCAACCTGTTACCTGTCCAGCCTGCTCTCCTCCAGGTATAACTCTACTGTAACCAACCTGTTACCTGCCCAGCCTGCTCTCCTCCAGGTATAACTCTACTGTAACCAACCTGTTACCTGCCCAGCCTGCTCTCCTCCAGGTATAACTCTACTGTAACCAACCTGTTACCTGCCCAGCCTGCTCTCCTCCAGGTATAAATCTACTGTAACCAACCTGTTACCTGCCCAGCCACCTCTCCTCCAGGTATACCTCTACTGTAGTCAACCTGTTACCTGCCCAGCCTGCTCTCCTCCAGGTATAACTCTACTGTAACCAACCTGTTACCTGCTCATCCTCCTCTCCTCCAGGTATAACTCTACTGTAACCAACCTGTTACCTGCCCAGCCTCCTCTCTCCCAGGTATAACTCTACCTTAACCAACCTGTTACCTGCCCAGCCTCCTCTCCTCCAGGTATAACTCTACTGTAACCAACCTGTTACCTGCCCAGCCTGCTCTCCTCCAGGTATAACTCTACTGTAACCAACCTGTTACCTGCCAAGCCTGCTCTCCTCCAGGTATAACTCTACTGTAGCCAACCTGTTACCGGCCCATCCTCCTCTCCTCCAGGTATAACTCTACTGTAACCAACCTGTTACCTGTCCAGCCTGCTCTCCTCAAGGTATAACTCTACTCTAGCCAACCTGTTACCTGCCCAGCCTGCTCTCCTCCAGGTATAACTCTACTGTAACCAACCTGTTACCTGCCCAGCCTGCTCTCCTCCAGGTATAACTCTACTGTAACCAACCTGTTACCTGTCCAGCCTCCTCTCCCCCAGGTATAACTCTACTGTAGCAAACCTGTTACCTGCCCAGCCTGCTCTCCTCCAGGTATAACTCTCCTCTAGCCAACCTGTTACCTGTCCAGCCTGCTCTCCTCCAGGTATAACTCTACTCTAGCCAACCTGTTACCTGTGCAGCCTGCTGTCCTCCAGGTATAACTCTACTGTAACCAACCTGTTACCTGCCCAGCCTGCTCTCCTC
This sequence comes from Salvelinus alpinus, assembly GCF_045679555.1. Lineage (NCBI taxonomy): Eukaryota > Metazoa > Chordata > Actinopteri > Salmoniformes > Salmonidae > Salvelinus > Salvelinus alpinus. The sequence continues at coordinate 130,487,028 of NC_092087.1, forward strand.
CAGGTATAACTCTACTGTAACCAACCTGTTACCTGCCCAGCCTCCTCTCCTCCAGGTATAACTCTACTGTAACCAACCTGTTACCTGCCCAGCCTGCTCTGCTCAAGGTATAACTCTACTGTAACCAACCTGTTACCTGCCCAGCCTGCTCTGCTCCAGGTATAACTCTACTGTAACCAACATGTTACCTGTCCAGCCTCCTCTCCACCAGGTATAACTCTACTGTAGCAAACCTGTTACCTGCCCAGCCTGCTCTCCTCCAGGTATAACTCTACTCTAGCCAACCTGTTACCTGTCCAGCCTGCTCTCCTCCAGGTATAACTCTACTCTAGCCAACCTGTTACCTGTCCAGCCTGCTCTCCTCCAGGTATAACTCTACTGTAACCAACCTGTTACCTGCCCAGCCTGCTCTCCTACAGGTATAACTCTAATGTAACCAACCTGTTACCTGCCCAGCCTGCTCTCCTCCAGGTATAACTCTACTGTAACCAACCTGTTACCTGCCCAGCCTGCTCTCCTCCAGGTATAAATCTACTGTAACCAACCTGTTACCTGCCCAGCCACCTCTCCTCCAGGTATACCTCTACTGTAGTCAACCTGTTACCTGCCCAGCCTGCTCTCCTCCAGGTATAACTCTACTGTAACCAACCTGTTACCTGCTCATCCTCCTCTCCTCCAGGTATAACTCTACTGTAACCAACCTGTTACCTGCCCAGCCTCCTCTCTCCCAGGTATAACTATACCTTAACCAACCTGTTACCTGCCCAGCCTCCTCTCCTCCAGGTATAACTCTACTGTAACCAACCTGTTACCTGCCCAGCCTGCTCTCCTCCAGGTATAACTCTACTGTAACCAACCTGTTACCTGCCAAGCCTGCTCTCCTCCAGGTATAACTCTACTGTAGCCAACCTGTTACCGGCCCATCCTCCTCTCCTCCAGGTATAACTCTACTGTAACCAACCTGTTACCTGCCCAGCCTGCTCTCCCCCAGGTATAACTCTACTCTAGCCAACCTGTTACCTGCCCAGCCTGCTCTCCCCCAGGTATAACTCTACTGTAACCAACCTGTTACCTGCCCAGCCTGCTCTACTCCAGGTATAACTCTACTGTAACCAACCTGTTACCTGCCCAGCCTCCTCTCCTCCAGGTATAACTCTACTGTAACCAACCTGTTACCTGCCTACCCTGCTCTGCTCCAGGTATAACTCTACTGTAACCAACCTGTTACCTGCCAAGCCTGCTCTGCTCAAGGTATAACTCTACTGTAACCAACCTGTTACCTGCCCAGCCTGCTCTGCTCCAGGTATAACTCTACTGTAACCAACATGTTACCTGTCCAGCCTCCTCTACCCCAGGTATAACTCTACTGTAGCAAACCTGTTACCTGCCCAGCCTGCTCTCCTCCAGGTATAACTCTACTCTAGCCAACCTGTTACCTGTCCAGCCTGCTCTCCTCCAGGTATAACTCTACTTTAGCCAACCTGTTACCTGTCCAGCCTGCTCTCCTCCAGGTATAACTCTACTGTAACCAACCTGTTACCTGCCCAGCCTGCTCTCCTCCAGGTATAACTCTACTGTAACCAACCTGTTACCTGCCCAGCCTGCTCTCCTCCAGGTATAACTCTACTGTAACCAACCTGTTACCTGCCCAGCCTGCTCTCCTCCAGGTATAACTCTACTGTAACCAACCTGTTACCTGCCCAGCCTGTTCTGCTCAAGGTATAACTCTACTGTAACCAACCTGTTACCTGCCCAGCCTGCTCTGCTCCAGGTATAACTCTACTGTAACCAACATGTTACCTGTCCAGCCTCCTCTCCACCAGGTATAACTCTACTGTAGCAAACCTGTTACCTGCCCAGCCTGCTCTCCTCCAGGTATAACTCTACTCTAGCCAACCTGTTACCTGTCCAGCCTGCTCTCCTCCAGGTATAACTCTACTCTAGCCAACCTGTTACCTGTCCAGCCTGCTCTCCTCCAGGTATAACTCTACTGTAACCAACCTGTTACCTGCCCAGCCTGCTCTCCTCCAGGTATAACTCTACTGTAACCAACCTGTTACCTGCCCAGCCTGCTCTCCTCCAGGTATAACTCTACTGTAACCAACCTGTTACCTGTCCAGCCTGCTCTCCTCCAGGTATAACTCTACTGTAGCCAACCTGTTACCTGCTCAGCCTCCTCTCCTCCAGGTATACCTCTACTATAGTCAACCTGTTACCTGCCCAGCCTCCTCTCCTCCAGGTATAACTCTACTGTAACCAACCTGTTACCTGCCCAATCTCCTCTCTCCCAGGTATAACTCTACCTTAACCAACCTGTTACCTGCCCAGCCTCCTCTCCTCCAGGTATAACTCTACTGTAACCAACCTGTTACCTGCCCAGCCTGCTCTCCTCCAGGTATAACTCTACTGTAACCAACCTGTTACCTGCCAAGCCTGCTCTCCTCCAGGTATAACTCTACTGTAACCAACCTGTTACCTGCCCAGCCTGCTCTCCTCCAGGTATAACTCTACTGTAACCAACCTGTTACCTGTCCAGCCTGCTCTCCTCCAGGTATAACTCTACTGTAGCCAACCTGTTACCGGCCCATCCTCCTCTCCTCCAGGTATAACTCTACTGTAACCAACCTGTTACCTGCCCAGCCTGCTCTCCTCCAGGTATAACTCTACTGTAACCAACCTGTTACCTGCCCAGCCTGCTCTCCTCCAGGTATAACTCTACTGTAACCAACCTGTTACCTGCCAAGCCTGCTCTCCTCCAGGTATAACTCTACTGTAGCCAACCTGTTACCGGCCCATCCTCCTCTCCTCCAGGTATAACTCTACTGTAACCAACCTGTTACCTGTCCAGCCTGCTCTCCTCCAGGTATAACTCTACTCTAGCCAACCTGTTACCTGCCCAGCCTGCTCTCCTCCAGGTATAACTCTACTGTAACCAACCTGTTACCTGCCCAGCCTGCTCTCCTCCAGGTATAACTCTACTGTAACCAACCTGTTACCTGCCGAGCCTGCTCCCCTCCAGGTATAACTCTACTGTAACCAACCTGTTACCTGCCAAGCCTGCTCTCCTCCAGGTATAACTCTACTGTAGCCAACCTGTTACCTGCCAATCCTACTCTCCTCCAGGTATAACTCTACTGTAACCAACCTGTTACCTTCCCAGCCTCCTCTCCTCCAGGTATAACTCTACTGTAGTCAACCTGTAACCTGCCCAGCCTGCTCTCCCCCAGGTATACCTCTACTGTAACCAACCTGTTACCTGCCCAGCCTCCTCTCCTCCAGGTATAACTCTACTGTAACCAACCTGTTACCTGCCCAGCCTGCTCTCCCCCAGGTATAACTCTACTCTAGCCAACCTGTTACCTGCCCAGCCTGCTCTACTCCAGGTATAACTCTACTGTAACCAACCTGTTACCTGCCCAGCCTGCTCTGCTCAAGGTATAACTCTACTGTAACCAACCTGTTACCTGCCCAGCCTGCTCTGCTCCAGGTATAACTCTACTGTAACCAACATGTTACCTGTCCAGCCTCCTCTCCTCCAGGTATAACTCTACTCTAGCCAACCTGTTACCTGTCCAGCCTGCTCTCCTCCAGGTATAACTCTACTCTAGCCAACCTGTTACCTGTCCAGCCTGCTCTCCTCCAGGTATAACTCTACTGTAACCAACCTGTTACCTGCCCAGCCTGCTCTCCTCCAGGTATAACTCTACTGTAACCAACCTGTTACCTGCCCAGCCTGCTCTCCTCCAGGTATAACTCTACTGTAACCAACCTGTTACCTGTCCAGCCTGCTCTCCTCCAGGTATAACTCTACTGTAGCCAACCTGTTACCTGCTCAGCCTCCTCTCCTCCAGGTATACCTCTACTATAGTCAACCTGTTACCTGCCCAGCCTCCTCTCCTCCAGGTATAACTCTACTGTAACCAACCTGTTACCTGCCCAATCTCCTCTCTCCCAGGTATAACTCTACCTTAACCAACCTGTTACCTGCCCAGCCTCCTCTCCTCCAGGTATAACTCTACTGTAACCAACCTGTTACCTGCCCAGCCTGCTCTCCTCCAGGTATAACTCTACTGTAACCAACCTGTTACCTGCCAAGCCTGCTCTCCTCCAGGTATAACTCTACTGTAACCAACCTGTTACCTGCCCAGCCTGCTCTCCTCCAGGTATAACTCTACTGTAACCAACCTGTTACCTGTCCAGCCTGCTCTCCTCCAGGTATAACTCTACTGTAGCCAACCTGTTACCGGCCCATCCTCCTCTCCTCCAGGTATAACTCTACTGTAACCAACCTGTTACCTGCCCAGCCTGCTCTCCTCCAGGTATAACTCTACTGTAACCAACCTGTTACCTGCCCAGCCTGCTCTCCTCCAGGTATAACTCTACTGTAACCAACCTGTTACCTGCCAAGCCTGCTCTCCTCCAGGTATAACTCTACTGTAGCCAACCTGTTACCGGCCCATCCTCCTCTCCTCCAGGTATAACTCTACTGTAACCAACCTGTTACCTGTCCAGCCTGCTCTCCTCCAGGTATAACTCTACTCTAGCCAACCTGTTACCTGCCCAGCCTGCTCTCCTCCAGGTATAACTCTACTGTAACCAACCTGTTACCTGCCCAGCCTGCTCTCCTCCAGGTATAACTCTACTGTAACCAACCTGTTACCTGCCGAGCCTGCTCCCCTCCAGGTATAACTCTACTGTAACCAACCTGTTACCTGCCAAGCCTGCTCTCCTCCAGGTATAACTCTACTGTAGCCAACCTGTTACCTGCCAATCCTACTCTCCTCCAGGTATAACTCTACTGTAACCAACCTGTTACCTTCCCAGCCTCCTCTCCTCCAGGTATAACTCTACTGTAGTCAACCTGTAACCTGCCCAGCCTGCTCTCCCCCAGGTATACCTCTACTGTAACCAACCTGTTACCTGCCCAGCCTCCTCTCCTCCAGGTATAACTCTACTGTAACCAACCTGTTACCTGCCCAGCCTGCTCTCCCCCAGGTATAACTCTACTCTAGCCAACCTGTTACCTGCCCAGCCTGCTCTACTCCAGGTATAACTCTACTGTAACCAACCTGTTACCTGCCCAGCCTGCTCTGCTCAAGGTATAACTCTACTGTAACCAACCTGTTACCTGCCCAGCCTGCTCTGCTCCAGGTATAACTCTACTGTAACCAACATGTTACCTGTCCAGCCTCCTCTACCCCAGGTATAACTCTACTGTAGCAAACCTGTTACCTGCCCAGCCTGCTCTCCTCCAGGTATAACTCTACTCTAGCCAACCTGTTACCTGTCCAGCCTGCTCTCCTCCAGGTATAACTCTACTCTAGCCAACCTGTTACCTGTCCAGCCTGCTCTCCTCCAGGTATAACTCTACTGTAACCAACCTGTTACCTGCCCAGCCTGCTCTCCTCCTGGTATAACTCTACTGTAACCAACCTGTTACCTGCCCAGCCTGCTCTCCTCCAGGTATAACTCTACTGTAACCAACCTGTTACCTGCCCAGCCTGCTCTCCTCCAGGTATAACTCTACTGTAACCAACCTGTTACCTGCCCAGCCTGCTCTGTTCAAGGTATAACTCTACTGTAACCAACCTGTTACCTGCCCAGCCTGCTCTGCTCCAGGTATAACTCTACTGTAACCAACATGTTACCTGTCCAGCCTCCTCTCCACCAGGTATAACTCTACTGTAGCAAACCTGTTACCTGCCCAGCCTGCTCTCCTCCAGGTATAACTCTACTCTAGCCAACCTGTTACCTGTCCAGCCTGCTCTCCTCCAGGTATAACTCTACTCTAGCCAACCTGTTACCTGTCCAGCCTGCTCTCCTCCAGGTATAACTCTACTGTAACCAACCTGTTACCTGCCCAGCCTGCTCTCCTCCAGGTATAACTCTACTGTAACCAACCTGTTACCTGCCCAGCCTCCTCTCCTCCAGGTATAACTCTACTGTAACCAACCTGTTACCTGCCCAGCCTGCTCTGCTCAAGGTATAACTCTACTGTAACCAACCTGTTACCTGCCCAGCCTGCTCTGCTCCAGGTATAACTCTACTGTAACCAACATGTTACCTGTCCAGCCTCCTCTCCACCAGGTATAACTCTACTGTAGCAAACCTGTTACCTGCCCAGCCTGCTCTCCTCCAGGTATAACTCTACTCTAGCCAACCTGTTACCTGTCCAGCCTGCTCTCCTCCAGGTATAACTCTACTCTAGCCAACCTGTTACCTGTCCAGCCTGCTCTCCTCCAGGTATAACTCTACTGTAACCAACCTGTTACCTGCCCAGCCTGCTCTCCTACAGGTATAACTCTACTGTAACCATCCTGTTACCTGCCCAGCCTGCTCTCCTCCAGGTATAACTCTACTGTAACCAACCTGTTACCTGCCCAGCCTGCTCTCCTCCAGGTATAAATCTACTGTAACCAACCTGTTACCTGCCCAGCCACCTCTCCTCCAGGTATACCTCTACTGTAGTCAACCTGTTACCTGCCCAGCCTGCTCTCCTCCAGGTATAACTCTACTGTAACCAACCTGTTACCTGCTCATCCTCCTCTCCTCCAGGTATAACTCTACTGTAACCAACCTGTTACCTGCCCAGCCTCCTCTCTCCCAGGTATAACTATACCTTAACCAACCTGTTACCTGCCCAGCCTCCTCTCCTCCAGGTATAACTCTACTGTAACCAACCTGTTACCTGCCCAGCCTGCTCTCCTCCAGGTATAACTCTACTGTAACCAACCTGTTACCTGCCAAGCCTGCTCTCCTCCAGGTATAACTCTACTGTAGCCAACCTGTTACCGGCCCATCCTCCTCTCCTCCAGGTATAACTCTACTGTAACCAACCTGTTACCTGTCCAGCCTGCTCTCCTCAAGGTATAACTCTACTCGAGCCAACCTGTTACCTGCCCAGCCTGCTCTCCTCCAGGTATAACTCTACTGTAACCAACCTGTTACCTGCCCAGCCTGCTCTCCTCCAGGTATAACTCTACTGTAACCAACCTGTTACCTGCCGAGCCTGCTCTCCTCCAGGTATAACTCTACTGTAACCAACCTGTTACCTGCCAAGCCTGCTCTCCTCCAGGTATAACTCTACTGTAGCCAACCTGTTACCTGCCAATCCTACTCTCCTCCAGGTATAACTCTACTGTAACCAACCTGTTACCTTCCCAGCCTCCTCTCCTCCAGGTATAACTCTACTGTAGTCAACCTGTAACCTGCCCAGCCTGCTCTCCCCCAGGTATACCTCTACTGTAACCAACCTGTTACCTGCCCAGCCTCCTCTCCTCCAGGTATAACTCTACTGTAACCAACCTGTTACCTGCCCAGCCTGCTCTCCCCCAGGTATAACTCTACTCTAGCCAACCTGTTACCTGCCCAGCCTGCTCTCCCCCAGGTATAACTCTACTGTAACCAAACTGTTACCTGCCCAGCCTGCTCTACTCCAGGTATAACTCTACTGTAACCAACCTGTTACCTGCCCAGCCTCCTCTCCTCCAGGTATAACTCTACTGTAACCAACCTGTTACCTGCCTACCCTGCTCTGCTCCAGGTATAACTCTACTGTAACCAACCTGTTACCTGCCCAGCCTGCTCTGCTCAAGGTATAACTCTACTGTAACCAACCTGTTACCTGCCCAGCCTGCTCTGCTCCAGGTATAACTCTACTGTAACCAACATGTTACCTGTCCAGCCTCCTCTACCCCAGGTATAACTCTACTGTAGCAAACCTGTTACCTGCCCAGCCTGCTCTCCTCCAGGTATAACTCTACTATAGCCAACCTGTTACCTGTCCAGCCTGCTCTCCTCCATGTATAACTCTACTTTAGCCAACCTGTTACCTGTCCAGCCTGCTCTCCTCCAGGTATAACTCTACTGTAACCAACCTGTTACCTGCCCAGCCTGCTCTCCTCCAGGTATAACTCTACTGTAACCAACCTGTTACCTGCCCAGCCTGCTCTCCTCCAGGTATAACTCTACTGTAACCAACCTGTTACCTGCCCAGCCTGCTCTCCTCCAGGTATAACTCTACTGTAACCAACCTGTTACCTGCCCAGCCTGTTCTGCTCAAGGTATAACTCTACTGTAACCAACCTGTTACCTGCCCAGCCTGCTCTGCTCCAGGTATAACTCTACTGTAACCAACATGTTACCTGTCCAGCCTCCTCTCCACCAGGTATAACTCTACTGTAGCAAACCTGTTACCTGCCCAGCCTGCTCTCCTCCAGGTATAACTCTACTCTAGCCAACCTGTTACCTGTCCAGCCTGCTCTCCTCCAGGTATAACTCTACTGTAACCAACCTGTTACCTGCCAAGCCTGCTCTCCTCCAGGTATAACTCTACTGTAGCCAACCTGTTACCGGCCCATCCTCCTCTCCTCCAGGTATAACTCTACTGTAACCAACCTGTTACCTGTCCAGCCTGCTCTCCTCAAGGTATAACTCTACTCTAGCCAACCTGTTACCTGCCCAGCCTGCTCTCCTCCAGGTATAACTCTACTGTAACCAACCTGTTACCTGCCCAGCCTGCTCTCCTCCAGGTATAACTCTACTGTAACCAACCTGTTACCTGCCGAGCCTGCTCTCCTCCAGGTATAACTCTACTGTAACCAACCTGTTACCTGCCTACCCTGCTCTGCTCCAGGTATAACTCTACTGTAACCAACCTGTTACCTGCCCAGCCTGCTCTGCTCAAGGTATAACTCTACTGTAACCAACCTGTTACCTGCCCAGCCTGCTCTGCTCCAGGTATAACTCTACTGTAACCAACATGTTACCTGTCCAGCCTCCTCTACCCCAGGTATAACTCTACTGTAACCAACCTGTTACCTGCCCAGCCTGCTCTCCTCCAGGTATAACTCTACTGTAACCAACCTGTTACCTGCCCAGCCTGCTCTCCTCCAGGTATAACTCTACTGTAACCAACCTGTTACCTGCCCAGCCTGCTCTCCTCCAGGTATAACTCTACTGTAACCAACCTGTTACCTGCCCAGCCTGTTCTGCTCAAGGTATAACTCTACTGTAACCAACCTGTTACCTGCCCAGCCTGCTCTGCTCCAGGTATAACTCTACTGTAACCAACATGTTACCTGTCCAGCCTCCTCTCCACCAGGTATAACTCTACTGTAGCAAACCTGTTACCTGCCCAGCCTGCTCTCCTCCAGGTATAACTCTACTCTAGCCAACCTGTTACCTATCCAGCCTGCTCTCCTCCAGGTATAACTCTACTGTAACCAACCTGTTACCTGCCAAGCCTGCTCTCCTCCAGGTATAACTCTACTGTAGCCAACCTGTTACCGGCCCATCCTCCTCTCCTCCAGGTATAACTCTACTGTAACCAACCTGTTACCTGTCCAGCCTGCTCTCCTCAAGGTATAACTCTACTCTAGCCAACCTGTTACCTGCCCAGCCTGCTCTCCTCCAGGTATAACTCTACTGTAACCAACCTGTTACCTGCCCAGCCTGCTCTCCTCCAGGTATAACTCTACTGTAACCAACCTGTTACCTGCCGAGCCTGCTCTCCTCCAGGTATAACTCTACTGTAACCAACCTGTTACCTGCCAAGCCTGCTCTCCTCCAGGTATAACTCTACTGTAGCCAACCTGTTACCTGACAATCCTACTCTCCTCCAGGTATAACTCTACTGTAACCAACCTGTTACCTTCCCAGCCTCCTCTTCTCCAGGTATAACTCTACTGTAGTCAACCTGTAACCTGCCCAGCCTGCTCTCCCCCAGGTATACCTCTACTGTAACCAACCTGTTACCTGCCCAGCCTCCTCTCCTCCAGGTATAACTCTACTGTAACCAACCTGTTACCTGCCCAGCCTGCTCTCCCCCAGGTATAACTCTACTCTAGCCAACCTGTTACCTGCCCAGCCTGCTCTCCCCCAGGTATAACTCTACTGTAACCAACCTGTTACCTGCCCAGCCTGCTCTACTCCAGGTATAACTCTACTGTAACCAACCTGTTACCTGCCCAGCCTCCTCTCCTCCAGGTATAACTCTACTGTAACCAACCTGTTACCTGCCTACCCTGCTCTGCTCCAGGTATAACTCTACTGTAACCAACCTGTTACCTGCCCAGCCTGCTCTGCTCAAGGTATAACTCTACTGTAACCAACCTGTTACCTGCCCAGCCTGCTCTGCTCCAGGTATAACTCTACTGTAACCAACATGTTACCTGTCCAGCCTCCTCTACCCCAGGTATAACTCTACTGTAGCAAACCTGTTACCTGCCCATCCTGCTCTCCTCCAGGTATAACTCTACTCTAGCCAACCTGTTACCTGTCCAGCCTGCTCTCCTCCAGGTATAACTCTACTTTAGCCAACCTGTTACCTGTCCAGCCTGCTCTCCTCCAGGTATAACTCTACTGTAACCAACCTGTTACCTGCCCAGCCTGCTCTCCTCCAGGTATAACTCTACTGTAACCAACCTGTTACCTGCCCAGCCTGCTCTCCTCCAGGTATAACTCTACTGTAACCAACCTGTTACCTGCCCAGCCTGCTCTCCTCCAGGTATAACTCTACTGTAACCAACCTGTTACCTGCCCAGCCTGTTCTGCTCAAGGTATAACTCTACTGTAACCAACCTGTTACCTGCCCAGCCTGCTCTGCTCCAGGTATAACTCTACTGTAACCAACATGTTACCTGTCCAGCCTCCTCTCCACCAGGTATAACTCTACTGTAGCAAACCTGTTACCTGCCCAGCCTGCTCTCCTCCAGGTATAACTCTACTCTAGCCAACCTGTTACCTGTCCAGCCTGCTCTCCTCCAGGTATAACTCTACTCTAGCCAACCTGTTACCTGTCCAGCCTGCTCTCCTCCAGGTATAACTCTACTGTAACCAACCTGTTACCTGCCCAGCCTGCTCTCCTCCAGGTATAACTCTACTGTAACCAACCTGTTACCTGTCCAGCCTGCTCTCCTCCAGGTATAACTCTACTGTAGCCAACCTGTTACCTGCTCAGCCTCCTCTCCTCCAGGTATACCTCTACTATAGTCAACCTGTTACCTGCCCAGCCTCCTCTCCTCCAGGTATAACTCTACTGTAACCAACCTGTTACCTGCCCAATCTCCTCTCTCCCAGGTATAACTCTACCTTAACCAACCTGTTACCTGCCCAGCCTCCTCTCCTCCAGGTATAACTCTACTGTAACCAACCTGTTACCTGCCCAGCCTGCTCTCCTCCAGGTATAACTCTACTGTAACCAACCTGTTACCTGCCAAGCCTGCTCTCCTCCAGGTATAACTCTACTGTAACCAACCTGTTACCTGCCCAGCCTGCTCTCCTCCAGGTATAACTCTACTGTAACCAACCTGTTACCTGTCCAGCCTGCTCTCCTCCAGGTATAACTCTACTGTAGCCAACCTGTTACCGGCCCATCCTCCTCTCCTCCAGGTATAACTCTACTGTAACCAACCTGTTACCTGCCCAGCCTGCTCTCCTCCAGGTATAACTCTACTGTAACCAACCTGTTACCTGCCCAGCCTGCTCTCCTCCAGGTATAACTCTACTGTAACCAACCTGTTACCTGCCAAGCCTGCTCTCCTCCAGGTATAACTCTACTGTAGCCAACCTGTTACCGGCCCATCCTCCTCTCCTCCAGGTATAACTCTACTGTAACCAACCTGTTACCTGTCCAGCCTGCTCTCCTCCAGGTATAACTCTACTCTAGCCAACCTGTTACCTGCCCAGCCTGCTCTCCTCCAGGTATAACTCTACTGTAACCAACCTGTTACCTGCCCAGCCTGCTCTCCTCCAGGTATAACTCTACTGTAACCAACCTGTTACCTGCCGAGCCTGCTCCCCTCCAGGTATAACTCTACTGTAACCAACCTGTTACCTGCCAAGCCTGCTCTCCTCCAGGTATAACTCTACTGTAGCCAACCTGTTACCTGCCAATCCTACTCTCCTCCAGGTATAACTCTACTGTAACCAACCTGTTACCTTCCCAGCCTCCTCTCCTCCAGGTATAACTCTACTGTAGTCAACCTGTAACCTGCCCAGCCTGCTCTCCCCCAGGTATACCTCTACTGTAACCAACCTGTTACCTGCCCAGCCTCCTCTCCTCCAGGTATAACTCTACTGTAACCAACCTGTTACCTGCCCAGCCTGCTCTCCCCCAGGTATAACTCTACTCTAGCCAACCTGTTACCTGCCCAGCCTGCTCTACTCCAGGTATAACTCTACTGTAACCAACCTGTTACCTGCCCAGCCTGCTCTGCTCAAGGTATAACTCTACTGTAACCAACCTGTTACCTGCCCAGCCTGCTCTGCTCCAGGTATAACTCTACTGTAACCAACATGTTACCTGTCCAGCCTCCTCTACCCCAGGTATAACTCTACTGTAGCAAACCTGTTACCTGCCCAGCCTGCTCTCCTCCAGGTATAACTCTACTCTAGCCAACCTGTTACCTGTCCAGCCTGCTCTCCTCCAGGTATAACTCTACTCTAGCCAACCTGTTACCTGTCCAGCCTGCTCTCCTCCAGGTATAACTCTACTGTAACCAACCTGTTACCTGCCCAGCCTGCTCTCCTCCAGGTATAACTCTACTGTAACCAACCTGTTACCTGCCCAGCCTGCTCTCCTCCAGGTATAACTCTACTGTAACCAACCTGTTACCTGCCCAGCCTGCTCTCCTCCAGGTATAACTCTACTGTAACCAACCTGTTACCTGCCCAGCCTGCTCTGTTCAAGGTATAACTCTACTGTAACCAACCTGTTACCTGCCCAGCCTGCTCTGCTCCAGGTATAACTCTACTGTAACCAACATGTTACCTGTCCAGCCTCCTCTCCACCAGGTATAACTCTACTGTAGCAAACCTGTTACCTGCCCAGCCTGCTCTCCTCCAGGTATAACTCTACTCTAGCCAACCTGTTACCTGTCCAGCCTGCTCTCCTCCAGGTATAACTCTACTCTAGCCAACCTGTTACCTGTCCAGCCTGCTCTCCTCCAGGTATAACTCTACTGTAACCAACCTGTTACCTGCCCAGCCTGCTCTCCTCCAGGTATAACTCTACTGTAACCAACCTGTTACCTGCCCAGCCTGCTCTCCTCCAGGTATAACTCTACTGTAACCAACCTGTTACCTGTCCAGCCTGCTCTCCTCCAGGTATAACTCTACTGTAGCCAACCTGTTACCTGCTCAGCCTCCTCTCCTCCAGGTATACCTCTACTATAGTCAACCTGTTACCTGCCCAGCCTCCTCTCCTCCAGGTATAACTCTACTGTAACCAACCTGTTACCTGCCCATTCTCCTCTCTCCCAGGTATAACTCTACCTTAACCAACCTGTTACCTGCACAGCCTCCTCTCCTCCCGGTATAACTCTACTGTAACCAACCTGTTACCTGCCCAGCCTGCTCTCCTCCAGGTATAACTCTACTGTAACCAACCTGTTACCTGCCAAGCCTGCTCTCCTCCAGGTATAACTCTACTGTAACCAACCTGTTACCTGCCCAGCCTGCTCTCCTCCAGGTATAACTCTACTGTAACCAACCTGTTACCTGTCCAGCCTGCTCTCCTCCAGGTATAACTCTACTGTAGCCAACCTGTTACCGGCCCATCCTCCTCTCCTCCAGGTATAACTCTACTGTAACCAACCTGTTACCTGCCCAGCCTGCTCTCCTCCAGGTATAACTCTACTGTAACCAACCTGTTACCTGCCGAGCCTGCTCTCCTCCAGGTATAACTCTACTGTAACCAACCTGTTACCTGCCAAGCCTGCTCTCCTCAAGGTATAACTCTACTGTAGCCAACCTGTTACCTGCCCATCCTCCTCTCCTCCAGGTATAACTCTACTGTAACCAACCTGTTACCTTCCCAGCCTCCTCTCCTCCAGGTATAACTCTACTGTAGTCAACCTGTAACCTGCCCAGCCTGCTCTCCTCCAGGTATAACTCTACTCTAGCCAACCTGTTACCTGTCCAGCCTGCTCTCCTCCAGGTATAACTCTACTGTAACCAACCTGTTACCTGCCCAGCCTGCTCTCCTCCAGGTATAACTCTACTGTAACCAACCTGTTACCTGCCCAGCCTGCTCTCCTCCAGGTATAACTCTACTGTAACCAACCTGTTACCTGTCCAGCCTGCTCTCCTCCAGGTATAACTCTACTGTAGCCAACCTGTTACCTGCTCAGCCTCCTCTCCTCCAGGTATACCTCTACTATAGTCAACCTGTTACCTGCCCAGCCTCCTCTCCTCCAGGTATAACTCTACTGTAACCAACCTGTTACCTGCCCAATCTCCTCTCTCCCAGGTATAACTCTACCTTAACCAACCTGTTACCTGCCCAGCCTCCTCTCCTCCAGGTATAACTCTACTGTAACCAACCTGTTACCTGCCCAGCCTGCTCTCCTCCAGGTATAACTCTACTGTAACCAACCTGTTACCTGCCAAGCCTGCTCTCCTCCAGGTATAACTCTACTGTAACCAACCTGTTACCTGCCCAGCCTGCTCTCCTCCAGGTATAACTCTACTGTAACCAACCTGTTACCTGTCCAGCCTGCTCTCCTCCAGGTATAACTCTACTGTAGCCAACCTGTTACCGGCCCATCCTCCTCTCCTCCAGGTATAACTCTACTGTAACCAACCTGTTACCTGCCCAGCCTGCTCTCCTCCAGGTATAACTCTACTGTAACCAACCTGTTACCTGCCCAGCCTGCTCTCCTCCAGGTATAACTCTACTGTAACCAACCTGTTACCTGCCAAGCCTGCTCTCCTCCAGGTATAACTCTACTGTAGCCAACCTGTTACCGGCCCATCCTCCTCTCCTCCAGGTATAACTCTACTGTAACCAACCTGTTACCTGTCCAGCCTGCTCTCCTCCAGGTATAACTCTACTCTAGCCAACCTGTTACCTGCCCAGCCTGCTCTCCTCCAGGTATAACTCTACTGTAACCAACCTGTTACCTGCCCAGCCTGCTCTCCTCCAGGTATAACTCTACTGTAACCAACCTGTTACCTGCCGAGCCTGCTCCCCTCCAGGTATAACTCTACTGTAACCAACCTGTTACCTGCCAAGCCTGCTCTCCTCCAGGTATAACTCTACTGTAGCCAACCTGTTACCTGCCAATCCTACTCTCCTCCAGGTATAACTCTACTGTAACCAACCTGTTACCTTCCCAGCCTCCTCTCCTCCAGGTATAACTCTACTGTAGTCAACCTGTAACCTGCCCAGCCTGCTCTCCCCCAGGTATACCTCTACTGTAACCAACCTGTTACCTGCCCAGCCTCCTCTCCTCCAGGTATAACTCTACTGTAACCAACCTGTTACCTGCCCAGCCTGCTCTCCCCCAGGTATAACTCTACTCTAGCCAACCTGTTACCTGCCCAGCCTGCTCTACTCCAGGTATAACTCTACTGTAACCAACCTGTTACCTGCCCAGCCTGCTCTGCTCAAGGTATAACTCTACTGTAACCAACCTGTTACCTGCCCAGCCTGCTCTGCTCCAGGTATAACTCTACTGTAACCAACATGTTACCTGTCCAGCCTCCTCTACCCCAGGTATAACTCTACTGTAGCAAACCTGTTACCTGCCCAGCCTGCTCTCCTCCAGGTATAACTCTACTCTAGCCAACCTGTTACCTGTCCAGCCTGCTCTCCTCCAGGTATAACTCTACTCTAGCCAACCTGTTACCTGTCCAGCCTGCTCTCCTCCAGGTATAACTCTACTGTAACCAACCTGTTACCTGCCCAGCCTGCTCTCCTCCAGGTATAACTCTACTGTAACCAACCTGTTACCTGCCCAGCCTGCTCTCCTCCAGGTATAACTCTACTGTAACCAACCTGTTACCTGCCCAGCCTGCTCTCCTCCAGGTATAACTCTACTGTAACCAACCTGTTACCTGCCCAGCCTGCTCTGTTCAAGGTATAACTCTACTGTAACCAACCTGTTACCTGCCCAGCCTGCTCTGCTCCAGGTATAACTCTACTGTAACCAACATGTTACCTGTCCAGCCTCCTCTCCACCAGGTATAACTCTACTGTAGCAAACCTGTTACCTGCCCAGCCTGCTCTCCTCCAGGTATAACTCTACTCTAGCCAACCTGTTACCTGTCCAGCCTGCTCTCCTCCAGGTATAACTCTACTCTAGCCAACCTGTTACCTGTCCAGCCTGCTCTCCTCCAGGTATAACTCTACTGTAACCAACCTGTTACCTGCCCAGCCTGCTCTCCTCCAGGTATAACTCTACTGTAACCAACCTGTTACCTGCCCAGCCTGCTCTCCTCCAGGTATAACTCTACTGTAACCAACCTGTTACCTGTCCAGCCTGCTCTCCTCCAGGTATAACTCTACTGTAGCCAACCTGTTACCTGCTCAGCCTCCTCTCCTCCAGGTATACCTCTACTATAGTCAACCTGTTACCTGCCCAGCCTCCTCTCCTCCAGGTATAACTCTACTGTAACCAACCTGTTACCTGCCCATTCTCCTCTCTCCCAGGTATAACTCTACCTTAACCAACCTGTTACCTGCACAGCCTCCTCTCCTCCAGGTATAACTCTACTGTAACCAACCTGTTACCTGCCCAGCCTGCTCTCCTCCAGGTATAACTCTACTGTAACCAACCTGTTACCTGCCAAGCCTGCTCTCCTCCAGGTATAACTCTACTGTAACCAACCTGTTACCTGCCCAGCCTGCTCTCCTCCAGGTATAACTCTACTGTAACCAACCTGTTACCTGCCCAGCCTGCTCTCCTCCAGGTATAACTCTACTGTAGCCAACCTGTTACCGGCCCATCCTCCTCTCCTCCAGGTATAACTCTACTGTAACCAACCTGTTACCTGCCCAGCCTGCTCTCCTCCAGGTATAACTCTACTGTAACCAACCTGTTACCTGCCGAGCCTGCTCTCCTCCAGGTATAACTCTACTGTAACCAACCTGTTACCTGCCAAGCCTGCTCTCCTCAAGGTATAACTCTACTGTAGCCAACCTGTTACCTGCCCATCCTCCTCTCCTCCAGGTATAACTCTACTGTAACCAACCTGTT
The DNA here is from genome assembly GCF_045679555.1 of Salvelinus alpinus. Taxonomy (NCBI): domain Eukaryota; kingdom Metazoa; phylum Chordata; class Actinopteri; order Salmoniformes; family Salmonidae; genus Salvelinus; species Salvelinus alpinus. Next base: position 130,504,010 of record NC_092087.1, read on the forward strand.
ACCTTCCCAGCCTCCTCTCCTCCAGGTATAACTCTACTGTAGTCAACCTGTAACCTGCCCAGCCTGCTCTCCTCCAGGTATAACTCTACTGTAACCAACCTGTTACCTGCCCAGCCTGCTCTCCTCCAGGTATAACTCTACTGTAACCAACCTGTTACCTGCCCAGCCTGCTCTCCTCCAGGTATAACTCTACTGTAGCCAACCTGTTACCTGCCCAGCTTCCTCTCCTCCAGGTATAACTCTACTGTAACCAACCTGTTACCTGCCCAGCCTGCTCTCCTCCAGGTATAACTCTACTCTAGCCAACCTGTTACCTGCCCAGCCTGCTCTCCCCCAGGTATAACTCTACTGTAACCAACCTGTTACCTGCCCAGCCTGCTCTACTCCAGGTATAACTCTACTGTAACCAACCTGTTACCTGCCCAGCCTCCTCTCCTCCAGGTATAACTCTACTGTAACCAACCTGTTACCTGCCTACCCTGCTCTGCTCCAGGTATAACTCTACTGTAACCAACCTGTTACCTGCCCAGCCTGCTCTGCTCAAGGTTTAACTCTACTGTAACCAACCTGTTACCTGCCCAGCCTGCTCTGCTCCAGGTATAACTCTACTGTAACCAACATGTTACCTTTCCAGCCTCCTCTACCCCAGGTATAACTCTACTGTAGCAAACCTGTTACCTGCCCAGCCTGCTCTCCTCCAGGTATAACTCTACTCTAGCCAACCTGTTACCTGCCCAGCCTGCTCTCCCCCAGGTATAACTCTACTGTAACCAACCTGTTACCTGCCCAGCCTGCTCTACTCCAGGTATAACTCTACTGTAACCAACCTGTTACCTGCCTACCCTGCTCTGCTCCAGGTATAACTCTACTGTAACCAACCTGTTACCTGCCCAGCCTGCTCTGCTCAAGGTATAACTCTACTGTAGCAAACCTGTTACCTGCCCAGCCTGCTCTCCTCCAGGTATAACTCTAATCTAGCCAACCTGTTACCTGTCCAGCCTGCTCTCCTCCAGGTATAACTCTACTATAACCAACCTGTTACCTGCCCAGCCTGCTCTCCTCCAGGTATAACTCTACTGTAACCAACCTGTTACCTGCCCAGCCTGCTCTCCTCCAGGTATAACTCTACTGTAACCAACCTGTTACCTGCCCAGCCTGCTCTCCTCCAGGTATAACTCTACTGTAACCAAACTGTTACCTGCCCAGCCTGCTCTCTCCCAGGTATAACTCTACTCTAACCAACCTGTTACCTGCCCAGCCTCCTCTCTCCCAGGTATAACTCTACTGTAACCAACCTGTTACCTACCCAGCCTCCTCCTCTCCAGGTATAACTCTACTGTAGCCAACCTGTTACCTGTCCAGCCTCCTCTCTTCCAGGTATACATCTACTGTAACCAACCTGTTACCTGCCCAGCCTGCTCTCCTCCAGGTATAACTCTAATCTAGCCAACCTGTTACCTGTCCAGCCTGCTCTCCTCCAGGTATAACTCTACTCTAGCCAACCTGTTACCTGTCCAGCCTGCTCTCCTCCAGGTATAACTCTACTGTAACCAACCTGTTACTTGCCCAGCCTGCTCTCCTCCAGGTATAACTCTACTGTAACCAACCTGTTACCTGCCCAGCCTGCTCTCCTCCAGGTATAACTCTACTGTAACCAACCTGTTACCTGCCCAGCCTGCTCTCCTCCAGGTATAACTCTACTGTAACCAACCTGTTACCTGCCCAGCCTGCTCTGCTCAAGGTATAACTATACTGTAACCAATCTGTTACCTGCCCAGCCTGCTCTGCTCCAGGTATAACTCTACTGTAACCAACATGTTACCTGCCCAGCCTGCTCTCCTCCAGGTATAACTCTACTGTAACCAACCTGTTACCTGCCCAGCCTGCTCTGCTCAAGGTATAACTCTACTGTAACCAACCTGTTACCTGCCCAGCCTGCTCTCCTCCAGGTATAACTCTACTGTAACCAACCTGTTACCTGCCCAGCCTGCTCTCCTCCAGGTATAACTCTACTGTAACCAACCTGTTACCTGCCCAGCCACCTCTCCTCCAGGTATACCTCTACTGTAGTCAACCTGTTACCTGCCCATCCTCCTCTCCCCCCAGGTATAACTCTACTGTAGCCAACCTGTTACCTGCTCAGCCTCCTCTCCTCCAGGTATACCTCTACTATAGTCAACCTGTTACCTGCCCAGCCTCCTCTCCTCCAGGTATAACTCTACTGTAACCAACCTGTTACCTGCCCAGCCTCCTCTCTCCCAGGTATAACTCTACCTTAACCAACCTGTTACCTGCCCAGCCTCCTCGCCTCCAGGTATAACTCTACTGTAACCAACCTGTTACCTGCCCAGCCTGCTCTCCTCCAGGTATAACTCTACTGTAACCAACCTGTTACCTGCCAAGCCTGCTCTCCTCCAGGTATAACTCTACTGTAGCCAACCTGTTACCGGCCCATCCTCCTCTCCTCCAGGTATAACTCTACTGTAACCAACCTGTTACCTGCCCAGCCTGCTCTCCTCCAGGTATAACTAAACTGTAACCAACCTGTTACCTGCCAAGCCTCCTCTCCTCCAGGTATAACTCTACTGTAACCAACCTGTTACCTGCCCAGCCTGCTCTCCTCCAGGTATAACTAAACTGTAACCAACCTGTTACCTGCCAAGCCTGCTCTCCTCCAGGTATAACTCTACTGTAACCAACCTGTTACCTGCCCAGCCTGCTCTCCTCCAGGTATAACTCTACTGTAACCAACCTGTTACCTGCCAAGCCTGCTCTCCTCCAGGTATAACTCTACTGTAGCCAACCTGTTACCGGCCCATCCTCCTCTCCTCCAGGTATAACTCTACTGTAACCAACCTGTTACCTGCCCAGCCTGCTCTCCTCCAGGTATAACTAAACTGTAACCAACCTGTTACCTGCCAAGCCTGCTCTCCTCCAGGTATAACTCTACTGTAACCAACCTGTTACCTGCCAAGCCTGCTCTCCTCCAGGTATAACTCTACTGTAGCCAACCTGTTACCTGCCCATCCTCCTCTCCTCCAGGTATAACTCTACTGTAACCAACCTGTTACCTTCCCAGCCTCCTCTCCTCCAGGTATAACTCTACTGTAGTCAACCTGTAACCTGCCCAGCCTGCTCTCCTCCAGGTATAACTCTACTGTAACCAACCTGTTACCTGCCCAGCCTGCTCTCCTCCAGGTATAACTCTACTGTAACCAACCTGTTACCTGCCCAGCCTGCTCTCCTCCAGGTATAACTCTACTGTAGCCAACCTGTTACCTGCCCAGCTTCCTCTCCTCCAGGTATAACTCTACTGTAACCAACCTGTTACCTGCCCAGCCTGCTCTCCTCCAGGTATAACTCTACTCTAGCCAACCTGTTACCTGCCCAGCCTGCTCTCCCCCAGGTATAACTCTACTGTAACCAACCTGTTACCTGCCCAGCCTCCTCTCCTCCAGGTATAACTCTACTGTAACCAACCTGTTACCTGCCCAGCCTGCTCTCCCCCAGGTATAACTCTACTCTAGCCAACCTGTTACCTGCCCAGCCTGCTCTCCCCCAGGTATAACTCTACTGTAACCAACCTGTTACCTGCCCAGCCTGCTCTACTCCAGGTATAACTCTACTGTAACCAACCTGTTACCTGCCCAGCCTCCTCTCCTCCAGGTATAACTCTACTGTAACCAACCTGTTACCTGCCTACCCTGCTCTGCTCCAGGTATAACTCTACTGTAACCAACCTGTTACCTGCCCAGCCTGCTCTGCTCAAGGTATAACTCTACTGTAACCAACCTGTTACCTGCCCAGCCTGCTCTGCTCCAGGTATAACTCTACTGTAACCAACATGTTACCTGTCCAGCCTCCTCTACCCCAGGTATAACTCTAATGTAGCAAACCTGTTACCTACCCAGCCTGCTCTCCTCCAGGTATAACTCTACTCTAGCCAACCTGTTACCTGTCCAGCCTGCTCTCCTCCAGGTATAACTCTACTGTAACCAACCTGTTACCTGCCCAGCCTGCTCTCCTCCAGGTATAACTCTACTGTAACCAACCTGTTACCTGCCCAGCCTGCTCTCCTCCAGGTATAACTCTACTATAACCAACCTGTTACCTGCCCAGCCTGCTCTCCTCCAGGTATAACTCTACTGTAACCAACCTGTTACCTGCCCAGCCTGCTCTCCTCCAGGTATAACTCTACTGTAACCAACCTGTTACCTGCCCAGCCTGCTCTCCTCCAGGTATAACTCTACTGTAACCAACCTGTTACCTGCCCAGCCTGCTCTGCTCAAGGTATAACTATACTGTAACCAATCTGTTACCTGCCCAGCCTGCTCTGCTCCAGGTATAACTCTACTGTAACCAACATGTTACCTGCCCAGCCTGCTCTCCTCCAGGTATAACTCTACTGTAACCAACCTGTTACCTGCCCAGCCTGCTCTGCTCAAGGTATAACTCTACTGTAACCAACCTGTTACCTGCCCAGCCTGCTCTCCTCCAGGTATAACTCTACTGTAACCAACCTGTTACCTGCCCAGCCTGCTCTCCTCCAGGTATAACTCTACTGTAACCAACCTGTTACCTGCCCAGCCACCTCTCCTCCAGGTATACCTCTACTGTAGTCAACCTGTTACCTGCCCATCCTCCTCTCCCCCCAGGTATAACTCTACTGTAGCCAACCTGTTACCTGCTCAGCCTCCTCTCCTCCAGGTATACCTCTACTATAGTCAACCTGTTACCTGCCCAGCCTCCTCTCCTCCAGGTATAACTCTACTGTAACCAACCTGTTACCTGCCCAGCCTCCTCTCTCCCAGGTATAACTCTACCTTAACCAACCTGTTACCTGCCCAGCCTCCTCGCCTCCAGGTATAACTCTACTGTAACCAACCTGTTACCTGCCCAGCCTGCTCTCCTCCAGGTATAACTCTACTGTAACCAACCTGTTACCTGCCAAGCCTGCTCTCCTCCAGGTATAACTCTACTGTAGCCAACCTGTTACCGGCCCATCCTCCTCTCCTCCAGGTATAACTCTACTGTAACCAACCTGTTACCTGCCCAGCCTGCTCTCCTCCAGGTATAACTAAACTGTAACCAACCTGTTACCTGCCAAGCCTGCTCTCCTCCAGGTATAACTCTACTGTAACCAACCTGTTACCTGCCAAGCCTGCTCTCCTCCAGGTATAACTCTACTGTAGCCAACCTGTTACCTGCCCATCCTCCTCTCCTCCAGGTATAACTCTACTGTAACCAACCTGTTACCTTCCCAGCCTCCTCTCCTCCAGGTATAACTCTACTGTAGTCAACCTGTAACCTGCCCAGCCTGCTCTCCTCCAGGTATAACTCTACTGTAACCAACCTGTTACCTGCCCAGCCTGCTCTCCTCCAGGTATAACTCTACTGTAACCAACCTGTTACCTGCCCAGCCTGCTCTCCTCCAGGTATAACTCTACTGTAGCCAACCTGTTACCTGCCCAGCTTCCTCTCCTCCAGGTATAACTCTACTGTAACCAACCTGTTACCTGCCCAGCCTGCTCTCCTCCAGGTATAACTCTACTCTAGCCAACCTGTTACCTGCCCAGCCTGCTCTCCCCCAGGTATAACTCTACTGTAACCAACCTGTTACCTGCCCAGCCTCCTCTCCTCCAGGTATAACTCTACTGTAACCAACCTGTTACCTGCCCAGCCTGCTCTCCCCCAGGTATAACTCTACTCTAGCCAACCTGTTACCTGCCCAGCCTGCTCTCCCCCAGGTATAACTCTACTGTAACCAACCTGTTACCTGCCCAGCCTGCTCTACTCCAGGTATAACTCTACTGTAACCAACCTGTTACCTGCCCAGCCTCCTCTCCTCCAGGTATAACTCTACTGTAACCAACCTGTTACCTGCCTACCCTGCTCTGCTCCAGGTATAACTCTACTGTAACCAACCTGTTACCTGCCCAGCCTGCTCTGCTCAAGGTATAACTCTACTGTAACCAACCTGTTACCTGCCCAGCCTGCTCTGCTCCAGGTATAACTCTACTGTAACCAACATGTTACCTGTCCAGCCTCCTCTACCCCAGGTATAACTCTAATGTAGCAAACCTGTTACCTACCCAGCCTGCTCTCCTCCAGGTATAACTCTACTCTAGCCAACCTGTTACCTGTCCAGCCTGCTCTCCTCCAGGTATAACTCTACTGTAACCAACCTGTTACCTGCCCAGCCTGCTCTCCTCCAGGTATAACTCTACTGTAACCAACCTGTTACCTGCCCAGCCTGCTCTCCTCCAGGTATAACTCTACTATAACCAACCTGTTACCTGCCCAGCCTGCTCTCCTCCAGGTATAACTCTACTGTAACCAACCTGTTACCTGCCCAGCCTGCTCTCCTCCAGGTATAACTCTACTGTAACCAACCTGTTACCTGCCCAGCCTGCTCTCCTCCAGGTATAACTCTACTGTAACCAACCTGTTACCTGCCCAGCCTGCTCTGCTCAAGGTATAACTATACTGTAACCAATCTGTTACCTGCCCAGCCTGCTCTGCTCCAGGTATAACTCTACTGTAACCAACATGTTACCTGCCCAGCCTGCTCTCCTCCAGGTATAACTCTACTGTAACCAACCTGTTACCTGCCCAGCCTGCTCTGCTCAAGGTATAACTCTACTGTAACCAACCTGTTACCTGCCCAGCCTGCTCTCCTCCAGGTATAACTCTACTGTAACCAACCTGTTACCTGCCCAGCCTGCTCTCCTCCAGGTATAACTCTACTGTAACCAACCTGTTACCTGCCCAGCCACCTCTCCTCCAGGTATACCTCTACTGTAGTCAACCTGTTACCTGCCCATCCTCCTCTCCCCCCAGGTATAACTCTACTGTAGCCAACCTGTTACCTGCTCAGCCTCCTCTCCTCCAGGTATACCTCTACTATAGTCAACCTGTTACCTGCCCAGCCTCCTCTCCTCCAGGTATAACTCTACTGTAACCAACCTGTTACCTGCCCAGCCTCCTCTCTCCCAGGTATAACTCTACCTTAACCAACCTGTTACCTGCCCAGCCTCCTCGCCTCCAGGTATAACTCTACTGTAACCAACCTGTTACCTGCCCAGCCTGCTCTCCTCCAGGTATAACTCTACTGTAACCAACCTGTTACCTGCCAAGCCTGCTCTCCTCCAGGTATAACTCTACTGTAGCCAACCTGTTACCGGCCCATCCTCCTCTCCTCCAGGTATAACTCTACTGTAACCAACCTGTTACCTGCCCAGCCTGCTCTCCTCCAGGTATAACTCTACTGTAACCAACCTGTTACCTGCCAAGCCTGCTCTCCTCCAGGTATAACTCTACTGTAACCAACCTGTTACCTGCCAAGCCTGCTCTCCTCCAGGTATAACTCTACTGTAGCCAACCTGTTACCTGCCCATCCTCCTCTCCTCCAGGTATAACTCTACTGTAACCAACCTGTTACCTTCCCAGCCTCCTCTCCTCCAGGTATAACTCTACTGTAGTCAACCTGTAACCTGCCCAGCCTGCTCTCCTCCAGGTATAACTCTACTGTAACCAACCTGTTACCTGCCCAGCCTGCTCTCCTCCAGGTATAACTCTACTGTAACCAACCTGTTACCTGCCCAGCCTGCTCTCCTCCAGGTATAACTCTACTGTAGCCAACCTGTTACCTGCCCAGCTTCCTCTCCTCCAGGTATAACTCTACTGTAACCAACCTGTTACCTGCCCAGCCTGCTCTCCTCCAGGTATAACTCTACTCTAGCCAACCTGTTACCTGCCCAGCCTGCTCTCCCCCAGGTATAACTCTACTGTAACCAACCTGTTACCTGCCCAGCCTCCTCTCCTCCAGGTATAACTCTACTGTAACCAACCTGTTACCTGCCCAGCCTGCTCTCCCCCAGGTATAACTCTACTGTAACCAACCTGTTACCTGCCCAGCCTGCTCTACTCCAGGTATAACTCTACTGTAACCAACCTGTTACCTGCCCAGCCTCCTCTCCTCCAGGTATAACTCTACTGTAACCAACCTGTTACCTGCCTACCCTGCTCTGCTCCAGGTATAACTCTACTGTAACCAACCTGTTACCTGCCCAGCCTGCTCTGCTCAAGGTATAACTCTACTGTAACCAACCTGTTACCTGCCCAGCCTGCTCTGCTCCAGGTATAACTCTACTGTAACCAACATGTTACCTGTCCAGCCTCCTCTACCCCAGGTATAACTCTAATGTAGCAAACCTGTTACCTACCCAGCCTGCTCTCCTCCAGGTATAACTCTACTCTAGCCAACCTGTTACCTGTCCAGCCTGCTCTCCTCCAGGTATAACTCTACTGTAACCAACCTGTTACCTGCCCAGCCTGCTCTCCTCCAGGTATAACTCTACTGTAACCAACCTGTTACCTGCCCAGCCTGCTCTCCTCCAGGTATAACTCTACTGTAACCAACCTGTTACCTGCCCAGCCTGCTCTCCTCCAGGTATAACTCTACTGTAACCAACCTGTTACCTGCGCAGCCTGCTCTCCTCCAGGTATAACTCTACTGTAACCAAACTGTTACCTGCCCAGCCTGCTCTCTCCCAGGTATAACTCTACTCTAACCAACCTGTTACCTGCCCAGCCTCCTCTCTCCCAGGTATAACTCTACTGTAACCAACCTGTTACCTACCCAGCCTCCTCCTCTCCAGGTATAACTCTACTGTAGCCAACCTGTTACCTGTCCAGCCTCCTCTCTTCCAGGTATACATCTACTGTAACCAACCTGTTACCTGCCCAGCCTGCTCTCCTCCAAGTATAACTCTACTCTAGCCAACCTGTTACCTGTCCAGCCTGCTCTCCTCCAGGTATAACTCTACTGTAACCAACCTGTTACCTGCCCAGCCTCCTCTCTCCCAGGTATAACTCTACTGTAACCAACCTGTTACCTGCCCAGCCTGCTCTGCTCAAGGTATAACTCTACTGTAACCAACCTGTTACCTGCCCAGCCTGCTCTCCTCCAGGTATAACTCTACTGTAACCAACCTGTTATCTGCCCAGCCTGCTCTCCTCCAGGTATAACTCTACTGTAACCAACCTGTTACCTGCCCAGCCTGCTCTCCTCCAGGTATAACTCTACTCTAGCCAACCTGTTACCTGTCCAGCCTGCTCTCCTCCAGGTATAACTCTACTCTAACCAATCTGTTACCTGCCTACCCTGCTCTGCTCCAGGTATAACTCTACTGTAACCAACCTGTTACCTGCCCAGCCTGCTCTGCTCAAGGTATAACTCTACTGTAACCAACCTGTTACCTGCCCAGCCTGCTCTGCTCCAGGTATAACTCTACTGTAACCAACATGTTACCTGTCCAGCCTCCTCTACCCCAGGTATAACTCTACTGTAGCAAACCTGTTACCTGCCCAGCCTGCTCTCCTCCAGGTATAACTCTACTCTAGCCAACCTGTTACCTGTCCAGCCTGCTCTCCTCCAGGTATAACTCTACTGTAACCAACCTGTTACCTGCCCAGCCTGCTCTCCTCCAGGTATAACTCTACTGTAACCAACCTGTTACCTGCCCAGCCTGCTCTCCTCCAGGTATAACTCTACTGTAACCAACCTGTTACCTGCCCAGCCTGCTCTGCTCCAGGTATAACTCTACTGTAACCAACCTGTTACCTGCCCAGCCTGCTCTCCTCCAGGTATAACTCTACTGTAACCAAACTGTTACCTGCCCAGCCTGCTCTCTCCCAGGTATAACTCTACTCTAACCAACCTGTTACCTGCCCAGCCTCCTCTCTCCCAGGTATAACTCTACTGTAACCAACCTGTTACCTACCCAGCCTCCTCCTCTCCAGGTATAACTCTACTGTAGCCAACCTGTTACCTGTCCAGCCTCCTCTCTTCCAGGTATACATCTACTGTAACCAACCTGTTACCTGCCCAGCCTGCTCTCCTCCAGGTATAACTCTACTCTAGCCAACCTGTTACCTGTCCAGCCTGCTCTCCTCCAGGTATAACTCTACTGTAACCAACCTGTTACCTGCCCAGCCTCCTCTCTCCCAGGTATAACTCTACTGTAACCAACCTGTTACCTACCCAGCCTCCTCCTCTCCAGGTATAACTCTACTGTAGCCAACCTGTTACCTGTCCAGCCTCCTCTCTTCCAGGTATACATCTACTGTAACCAACCTGTTACCTGCCCAGCCTGCTCTCCTCCAGGTATAACTCTACTCTAGCCAACCTGTTACCTGTCCAGCCTGCTCTCCTCCAGGTATAACTCTACTGTAACCAACCTGTTACCTGCCCAGCCTGCTCTCCTCCAGGTATAACTCTACTGTAACCAACCTGTTACCTGCCCAGCCTGCTCTCCTCCAGGTATAACTCTACTGTAACCAACCTGTTATCTGCCCAGCCTGCTCTCCTCCAGGTATAACTCTACTGTAACCAACCTGTTACCTGCCCAGCCTGCTCTCCTCCAGGTATAACTCTACTGTAACCAAACTGTTACCTGCCCAGCATGCTCTCCTCCAGGTATAACTCTACTGTAACCAACCTGTTACCTGCCCAGCCTGCTCTCCTCCAGGTATAACTCTACTGTAACCAACCTGTTACCTGCCCAGCCTGCTCTCCTCCAGGTATAACTCTACTGTAGCCAACCTGTTACCTGCCCAGCCTCCTCTCCTCCAGGTATAACTCTACTGTAACCAACGTGTTACCTGCCCAGCCTGCTCTCCACCAGGTATAACTCTACTGTAACCAACCTGTTACCTGCCCAACCTGCTCTCCTCCAGGTATAACTCTACTGTAACCAACCTGTTACCTGTCCAGCCTGCTCTCCTCCAGGTATAACTCTACTGTAACCAACCTGTTACCTGTCCAGCCTCCTCTACTCCAGGTATAACTCTACTGTAACCAACCTGTTACCTGCCCAGCCTGCTCTCCTCCAGGTATAACTCTACTGTAGCCAACCTGTTACCTGCCCAGCCTCCTCTCCTCCAGGTATAACTCTACTGTAACCAACCTGTTACCAGCCTCCTCTCCTCCAGGTATAACTCTACTGTAACCAACCTGTTACCTGCCCAGCCTGCTCTCCTCCAGGTATATTTCTACTGTAACCAACCTGTTACCTGCCCAGCCTGCTCTCCTCCAGGTATAACTCTAATGTAACCAACCTGTTACCTGCCCAGCCTGCTCTCCTCCAGGTATAACTCTACTGTAGCCAACCTGTTACCTGCCCAGCCTCCTCTCCTCCAGGTATAACTCTACTGTAACCAACCTGTTACCTGCCCAGCCTGCTCTCCTCCAGGTATAACTCTACTGTAACCAACCTGTTACCTGCCCAACCTGCTCTCCTCCAGGTATAACTCTATCGTAACCAACCTGTTACCTGTCCAGCCTGCTCTCCTCCAGGTATAACTCTACTGTAAAAAACCTGTTACCTGTCCAGCCTCCTCTCCTCCAGGTATAACTCTACTGTAACCAACCTGTTACCTGCCCAGCCTGCTCTCCTCCAGGTATAACTCTACTGTAGCCAACCTGTTACCTGCCCAGCCTCCTCTCCTCCAGGTATAACTCTACTGTAACCAACCTGTTACCTGCCCAGCCTCCTCTCCCCCAGGTATAACTCTACTGTAACCAACCTGTTACCTGCCCAGCCTGCTCTCCTCCAGGTATAACTCTACTGTAACCAACCTTTTACCTGTCCAGCCTGCTCTCCTCCAGGTATAACTCTACTGTAACCAACCTTTTACCTGTCCAGCCTGCTCTCCTCCAGGTATAACTCTACTGTAACCAACCTGTTACCTGCCCAGCCTGCTCTCCTCCAGGTATAACTCTACTGTAACCAACCTGTTACCTGCCCAGCCTGCTCTCCTCCAGGTATAACTCTACTGTAACCAACCTGTTACCTGCCCAGCCTCCTCTCCTCCAGGTATAACTCTACTGTAACCAACCTGTTACCTGCCCAGCCTGCTCTCCTCCAGGTATAACTCTACTGTAACCAACCTTTTACCTGTCCAGCCTGCTCTCCTCCAGGTATAACTCTACTGTAACCAACCTGTTACCTGCCCAGCCTGCTGTCCCCCAGGTATAACTACCTTAGCCAACCTGTTACCTGTGTGAAGGTGAACGGAAAGACTCTGGAGCAACAAACCGCCCTTGCTGTCTCTGCCTGGCCGGTTCCCCTCTCTCCACTGTGATTCTCTGCCTCTAACCCTATTACAGGGGCTGAGTCACTGGCTTACTGGTGCTCTTTCCTGCTGTCCCTAGGAAGGGTGCGCCACTTGAGTGGGTTGAGTCACTGACGTGGTCTTCCTGTCTGGGTTGGCGCCCCCCCTTGGGTGGTGCTGTGGCGGAGATCTTTGTGGGCTATACTCGGCCTTGTCTCAGAATGGTAAGTTGGTGGTTGAAGGTATTCCTCTAGTGGTGTGAGGGCTGTGCTTTGGCAAAGTGGGTGGGTTAATATCCATCCTGTTTGGCCCTGTCCGGGGGTATCATCGGATGGGGCCACAGTGTCTCCTGACCCCTCCTGTCTCAGCCTCCAGTATTTATGCTGCAGTAGTTTATGTGTCGGGGGGCTAGGGTCAGTTTGTTATATCTGGAGTACTTCTCCTGTCTTTTCCGGTGTCCTGTGTGAATTTAAGTATGCTCTCTCTAATTCTCTCTCTCTTTCTCTCTCTCGGAGGACCTGAGCCCTAGGACCATGCCTTAGGACTACCTGGCATGATGACTCCTTGCTGTCCCCAGTCCACCTGGCCGTGCTGCTGCTCCAGTTTCAACTGTTCTGCCTGCGACTATGGAACCCTGACCTGTTTACCAGACGTGCTACCTGTCCCAGACCTGCTGTTTTCAACTCTCTATAGACAGCAGGAGCAGTAGAGATACTCCTATTGATCGGCTATGAAAAGCCAACTGACATTTACTCCTGAGGTGCTGACCTGTTGCACCCTCGACAACTACTGTGATTATTATTATTGGACCCTGCTGGTCATTTATGAACATTTGAACATCTTGGCCATGTTCTGTTATAATCTCCATACAGCACAGCCCGAAAAGGACTGGCCACCCCTCATAGCCTGGTTCCTCTCTAGGTTTCTTCCTATGTTTTGGCCTTTCTAGGGAGTTTTTCCTAGCCACCGTGCTTCTACACCTGCATTGCTTGCTGTTTGGGGTTTTAGGCTGGGTTTCTGCACAGCACTTTGAGATATCAGCTGATGTAAGAAGGGCTTTATAAATACACTTGATTTGATTTGATACCCTATCCAACCTGTTACCTGTCCAGCCTGCTCTCTCTTGGTTTCAGGATTCTTGACTATACCTTGAAGAGATACATTCAAGTATTTCGTCATCCAATAATTATTTTGTGTCATTGTCTGCAAAGTCATGGACATGTGCTCCAAGACTGTTGGCCACTACAATACACTTTTGTTTTCCCCAGGCCCACCTCAAGACCCCCAGACAAGCATGATTCCACCCTAAAGGAGAAGTGGTATACAGAGTCATATACTCATTGAGTTTGGTCATTGAGTTTTCAACCAAAAATACTATGATGGATTGACATGACATGGTATAATTCCATATTGCGGCCATGTTAGCTAACCATTACTACATGGGCAATATTAATAACAGTTCATGGACATTTCTGAATTTCAAACAATCCTTTAAATCCTTTAACTTAACGTCTCAAAACAGAATTTGAATGAATGAAATGCAGCAGAAACATGATGTCCTTTATAAAAGGTGGTCTTATATACAGGGCATTCGGAAAGTATTCAGACCCCTTGACTTTTACATTTTGGTCCCCCTACTATTGCACACCGCCTCAGTGCTGACAGTGTAACTCTGGTCTATAGGCTCATGATTACTGCTTACAATAGCTTTAGGATACACAGATGTATTTGGTGAAATTAGGGGGACATAAATTAAATTACTTTCATTGTGTTTGCCAATGCCCTTAAGATCATGTACATTTGATGCAGCATTATGACGACTTATTGTCACAATGGTAGGGATTAACTGAGCTGGTCCTAGATCATTTATCAGTCATTGTCACAATGGTAGGGATTAACTGAGCTGGTCCTAGATCATTTATCAGTCATTGTTACAATGGTAGTTATTAACTGAGCTGGTCTTGGATCATTTATCAGTTATTGTTTCAACTCAGCCTTGAAATGCGTGGACAGAGTCCAGGAGCCAAGATGATTTGAATGGTCATTCCTGTAGAGTATCTTCTGTTTCCAGAAGGTGTCAAAGTTATCAATAATAGTGACTCCAGCAGAGCTACAGTGGACCTGAAATTATTGGCAATTTTTTGGAGTCTTTTAACGCTAAAATCAGATCTTTAAAATAAATTTTCAAATGTTCCGAGCTAACCCTCCTGATGAGGTGAATTGGAGAGAGAAAAGAGAGGGGAGAGAGAGAAGAGGGGAGAGAGAGGAGAGAGGGGAGAGAGAGAAGAGAGTTTGAAGGTCCAAAGCAGCGTTTTTTCATCAATGTCAAAAGCATTACTGTGTAGCAATGACGTACCTTACTGTAACAGATTTATGTTAAATAGGGCAACAAAAAAAACTTTCTCAAGCAATAATTTTGCTATGACTGTCTGGGAGTTGTCTGAGTGGAAAACTGTTATTGGCAGAGAGGTTTGGAACTCCTTGATATTGTTTTTTTAACCAATTTACCGCAGGGTGATGTCACCATGGAAAGATGCATCTCCTGAGAGGGGAGAGGGTATGAGAGAAGAAGGGGGAGAGAGAAGAGGGGGGAGAGAGAAGAGGGGGGAGACAAGAGAGGGAAGAGGGTATGAGAGAAGAGAGGGGAGAGGGTATGAGAGAAGAGAGGGGAGGGGGGAGAGGGGAGAGGGTAAGAGAGAAGAGAGGGGAGAGGGTATGAGAGAAGAGAGGGGAGAGGGTATGAGAGAAGAGAGGGGAGAGGGGAGAGGGTAAGAGAGAAGAGAGGGGAGAGGGTAAGAGAGAAGAGAGGGGAGAGGGTATGAGAGAAGAGAGGGGAGATGTTATGAGAGGTGAGGGAGCGGAGAGGGTATGAGAGGTGAGGGGGAGAGAGAAGAGAGGGGAGAGAGTATGAGAGAAGACAGGGGAGAGGGTATGAGAGAAGAGAGGGTATGAGAGAAGACAGGGGAGAGGGTATGAGAGAAGAGAGGGGAGAGGGTATGAGAGAAGAGAGAGGGGAGAGGATATGAGAGAAGAGAGAGGGGTGAGGGTATGAGAGGTGAGGGAGAAGAGAGGGGAGAGGGTATGAGAGGTGAGGGGGAGAGAGAAGAGAGGGGAGAGGGGATGAGAGAAGAGAGGGGAGAGGGTATGAGAGGGGAGAGGGTATGAGAGAAGAGAGGGGAGAGGGTATGAGAGAAGAGAGGGGAGAGGGTATGAGAGGGGAGAGGGTATGAGAGGGTATGAGAGAAGAGAGGGGAGAGGGTATGAGAGAAGAGAGGGGAGAGGGTATGAGAGAAGAGAGGGGAGAGGGTATGAGAGAAGAGAGGGGAGAGGGTATGAGAGAAGAGAGGGGAGAGGGTATGAGAGAAGAGAGGGGAGAGGGTATGAGAGAAGAGAGGGGAGAGGGTATGAGAGAAGAGAGGGGAGAGGGTATGAGAGAGAAGAGAGGGGAGAGGGTATGAGAGAAGAGAGGGGAGAGGGTATGAGAGAGAAGAGAGGGGAGAGGGTATGAGAGTTTGAAGGTCCAAAGCAGCTTTTTTCATCAATGCCAAAATCATTACTGTGTAGCAAGGAAGTACCTTACTGTAATAGAGTTCAATAGTGCTATGACTGTCTGTGAGTTGTCTGAGTGGAAAACTGTTATTGGCAGAGAGGTTTGGAACTCTTTCATATTGTTTTTTTTAACCAATTTACCGCAGGGTGATGTCACCATGGAAAGCTGAATATCCCGCCCATGCAAACCTGTAGATTAGAAGCTCCTGTGTACATCGTATTTTCAACTAGAAACTATCAGGGAATAACACATTTTTTCACACTTTACAGTGTTAGTTTCATCAGCTGTTGTACAATATGATACAAAACACATGAAATTACATTTTGACTACACCGGGCCTTTACACTAACCAAAGATAGAAATACATTTCACACCCATTGCAAAACAAAACTAAAGGACATATCAACTGATATTGTCATGGCCCAGTAACTTTACAACAAGCTCTCACAGACACACTGCAGAATCAGACGTTTAACTGAACCAAGAACTGATTTGGGCCAGACTCCTGAGCCCTCCCAACCTTCAACTAGGTTGAAGAAAAAATACATCTGTTTATCTTTGTAAACTAAAGGTGTGTTTAGAATTATTTTTGTTGTATTATTAATGCTATTTAATCTCTCCTCAGACTAATATTATTCTGTTTGTCCTGTGGGTAACTTTTCCACTGTTCCACCCCTTGTGTATTGCGCTGTCATGGTGTATTTCATTACCAGTGATGGGGATGAATCAGAATTAGATGGGTAACGAGAAGCGAGGAGGACCAATTTGCAGCGTGGTAAGTGTCCATAATGTTTATTCAAAGACATAAACTGAACACTAAAAAATACAAAATAATACACGTGAAAACGAACGAAACTGAAACAGTACCGTGTGGCGACAAACACTGACACGGAAACAAACACCCACCAACCAACAGTGAAACCAGGCTACCTAAGTATGATTCTCAATCCGAGACAACTAATGACACCTGCCACTGATTGAGAATCATACTAGGCCGAAACATAAACCTAAACATAGAAACACAAAACATAGACTGCCCACCCCAACTCACGCACTGACCATACTAAATAAAGACAAAACAAAGGAAAATAAAGGTCAGAACGTGACAGTACCCCCCCCCCCCAAGGTGCGGACTCCGGCCGCAAAACCTGAACCTATAGGGGAGGGTCTGGGTGGGCATCTGTCCGCGGTGGCGGCTCTGGCGCTGGACGTGGCCCCCACTCCACCATAGTCAATACCCGCCTCCGTGGCCTCCTAGGAACGGCGACCCTCCTAAATGGCCCCACTAGACTGAGGGGCAGCTCCGGACTGAGGGGCAGCTCCGGACTGAGGGGCAGCTCCGGACTGAGGGGCAGCTCCGGACTGAGGGGCAGCTCCGGACTGAGGGGTTGCTCAGGACTGAGGGGCAGCTCCGGACTGACAGGCAGCTCCGGACTGAAAGGCAGCTCCGGACTGAAAGGCAGCTCCTGACTGGCTGGCGGCTCTGGCGGCTCCTGGCTGGCTGGCGGCTCTTGCGGCTCCTGGCTGGCTGGCGGCTCTGGCGGCTCCTGGCTGGCTGGCGGCTCTGGCGGCTCCTGGCTGGCTGGCGGCTCTGGCGGCTCCTGGCTGGCTGGCGGCTCTGGCGGCTCCTGGCTGGCTGGCGGCTCTGGCGGCTCCTGGCTGGCTGGCGGCTCTGGCGGCTCCTGGCTGGCTGGCGGCTCTAGCGGCTCCTGGCTGGCTGGAGGCTCTGGCGGCTCCTGGCTGGCGGCTCTGGCGGCTCAGGACAGACTGGCGGCTCTTGCGGCTCAGGACAGACTGGCGGCTCTGGCGGCTCAGAACAGACTGGCGGCTCTGGCTGCTCAGAACAGACTGGCTGCTCTGGCGGCTCAGGACAGACTGGCGGCTCTGGCGGCTCAGGACAGACGGGAGACTCAGGCGGCGCTGGACAGATGGGCAGCTCAGGCTTGCCGAGGCGCACTGTAGGCCTGGTGCCGGAACTGGTGGTACCGGACTGGATACACGCACCACTGGGCGAGTGCGGGGAGCAGGAACAGGGCGT
This sequence comes from Salvelinus alpinus, assembly GCF_045679555.1. Classification (NCBI taxonomy): domain Eukaryota; kingdom Metazoa; phylum Chordata; class Actinopteri; order Salmoniformes; family Salmonidae; genus Salvelinus; species Salvelinus alpinus. The sequence goes on from NC_092087.1 coordinate 130,521,715, forward strand.
ACTGGACTCTGGAGACGCACAGTAGGCTTGGTGCGTGGTGTTGGCACTGGTGGTACTGGATAGACCGGACCGTGAAGGCGTACTGGAGCTCTTGAGCACCGAGCCTGCCCAACCCTACCTGGCTGAATGCTCCCCGTAGCCAGGCCAGTGAGGCAAGGTGGAATAGCCCGCACTGGGCTGTGCTGGCGAACCGGGGACACCATGCATAGGGCTGGTGCCATGTACACCGGCCCGAGGAGACGCACTGGAGACCAGATGCGTTGAGCCGGCTTTATGGCACCTGGCTCGATGCCCACTCTAGCCCAACCGATACGAGGAGCTGGAATGTACCGCACCGGGCTAAGCACGCGTACTGGGGACACCGTGCGCTCCACCGCATAACACGGTGCCTTACCAGTACAACGCCCTCTCTCTCCACGGTAAGCCCGGGGAGTCGGCTCAGGTCTCCTACCTGCCTTCGCCACACTCCCCTTGTGCCCCCCCCAATACATTTTTGGGGCTGACTCTCGGGCTTCCAACCGCGCCGCCGTGCTGCCTCCTCATACCAGTGCCTCTCTGCCTTCGCTGCCTCCAACTCTGCCCTGGGACGGCGATATTCCCCTGGACTCCAGGGTCCTTTGCCGTCCAGAATCTCCTCCCAAGTCCATGAATCCTGTAATCGCTGCTGCCCAATACCACGCTGCTTTGTCCTTGGTTGGTGGGTGTTTCTGTAATGGCTGTCGTCCTCCTCTTCTGACGAGGAGAAGCGAGAAGGATCGGAGGCCCAATTTGCCGCGTGGTAAGTGTCCATAATGTTTATAAAAAGACATAAACTGAACACTAAAAAATACAAAATCATACACGTGAAACGAACGAAACAGTACCGTGTGGCGACAAACACTGACACGGAAACAAACACCCACCAACCAACAGTGAAACGCAGGCTACCTAAGTATGATTCTCAATCAGAGACAACTAATGACACATGCCTCTGATTGAGAATCATACTAGGCCGAAACAGAAACCTAAACATAGAAACACAAAACATAGATTGCCCACCCCAACTCACGCCCTGACCATACTAAATAAAGACAAAACAAAGGAAAATAAAGGTCAGAACGTGACAATGCTTGTGAGATACTTGTCATTAGAATGGTTCCCTTTGGACTATAGGGTTGGCAGTTGCAGTTATTACTTCTCAGCTAGGGCTTAGTCACTTGGGGCCCAGAGAGGGGAGAGGTCAGTCTTGTCTTCATATGTCAATGTATCTGTTAAACCATGTGGTGCTATGTAGAATATCAGAAGGGGAGGAGGACAGAATGGAACATTGTCTTCTTATGGGAATGTGTCTGTAACTATTCCTAAACCATGTGAAGGGATGGCGTGATTAATGGGGAACCAGTTAGTTATCTCATACAATGTCTGTACGCCAGTCACTCCCTCCTTTTCTCATTGGGGGAAGGAGTATGGCAGTGTCTGGAACCATTGTATGTCCCCTCTGAGGTTGCCCTTATCTTGACCTAGTATATGACCTAAGAGGCTCACTGTCTTCAGTGAATTTGTCCAGGTTTGGGTGTATTTGAGATGGGAGTATCTAGAATTGATATATGCCATTGGATGAGGTAATGTTTTGGTACTCTGTGAAGTACCAAGAATGAGATTAGAACCTTGTTTAGGAGACCAAACTGAACGATAATTTATAGCGAATGCTGTCTAGCTATGGGATACTCCTCTCTCAATTAAAAGTCTTTCTTTGTGAAGCAGTTCCTATTATCTGTGGTTTGTCATGTCGACTAGGGGGTGGATCTTTGCTATAAAAGATCTCAGTTGCCATTATGTTGACCACTCTCAACTTTTCATTAGAGATACTGAAATGTTGAAAGCCAAATTCTATTGCAAAAGCTTAATTATTATTAAAGATGCAGTTTAAGTATAACTCTGATTGGTGTGTGGTTTGTAACTCTCCTCATTTGGTAATACAGGAAATTGCCACGACACCAGTCTGCGGTTTTGTTGGTGCTGCTCCTCCAGCTCTTGCTCCTGGAGAGCCTGTTACTTCTAACTGAGCCACCAGCTCCTCCATGGTAATCTCTGCACCCTCGGCACCACGGCACCCAAATCTTTTGAGTTGCCCGCATTCTCCACCATATGTGGTAAACTGTTGGGTGGAGGGTGCAGAGATTGACACAGAGACAGGGAGGCTTTAGTCCGCAAAAACAACGTTACTAAGACAGAAAATAAATATTTCAAAGAAATAATTTAGGTTTTGCTCTGTCTTCCTCTCTCTTAACTGGTGTCCGTCTCTCTCCCTTCTCTCTCTTAACTGGTGTCCGTCTCTCTCCCTTCTCTCCCACGGTGTGCCATCGTGCTCCTTTTATTTAGCCTCCACGGCTGGTTGGCACTTTCCTCTAATTACCTCCACTTAGCAAATTTAGTGGCACTCATGGTGGGTGTCTTTTAGGTCCCAGTTGTTGTTGCTTGTCAACTTCCAGTGGACACCCCCATGAATGTCTTTCAGAACCCATCCTAGAACCCCACCTGTTTAGTTTTGGTTGTTATCAGCGACTCTTTGTTAGCTTCCCATCTGTTTTGAGTGACAATTTTTGGGGTTTCTTGTGGTGGGCACCAAACATACCTAGCTAGCAGGCTAACGTTAGTGCCTCGCTAGTGGCTAGCTACCGTTGGTTCAGTTTCATTTTTATCTTCCGACAGAGAAGGCACAGCATATTCATATCCTGTATGACGTATCCATATCCTGATGTCCCATTTCCTTTAGCCCTGTGATCCAGGTATAGAGATTCAGTATGAAATATGTGTGCAGGTTTTTGGCTATGAATCTGTTTCGATGCTATATTCAACAGCCATTTGGCTAGTTGACTCATTCATTGAGCCTACGGTAGGTTTTTCTATGAACACAGGTTTTTAATATTCATGATATTAATTGAGAACATAGTTTATATTGTATCTGTGATTTAACAACTCTTTTTATTCATATTGTGGGTCATTTAAATTATATTGTGGGGCTTTGTTATTGTGAAACACTGATGTGTCAAAATCACATGTTGTTTTGTAAAATGTATGCAGTACAGATGTAGGATCTTAATTTGTGGCAGTTTTCTAAAGCAGGAAAATAATCCTGCAGCAACAGGATATGTGAATTATTATGTGGATTATAATTCATGGACATTTTTGTAGGTGTTGATACATTTTTCAATTGGGCAAATTAAGTATGAAATTTCAAAGTGGAAATTACTAACTTTAGAAGCTTTTTCAAAACTCAAATGCAAGTTTGCATTTCCTGCTTTTCTCAGCAACAAAAGAGTGATCAAATTAAGATTCTACATCTCTATGCCACGGCCGAAATGTACTTATTTTGGTGTGTTCAAGGAATTCGGAATCAAAACCAGGTCAGATTGGAAAAAATTGTCAGTGATTTTCAAGTCGGAGCTCCAGGATGATGCTCGAGTTTCTGAATTGTAATTCTGAGTTGGATGACCGTTCCAAACTATTTTTCCCAGTCAGAGCAGGTTTTTTTGTGTCAGAGTTCCCTGTTGTCATGAACACACCATCAGTTACGTCTGTTTTACACCTTTAAAACTGGATATTTTAATAAAGCTTTGGTGATTAGGATTTATTTCCAAGTGGTCTCAGGAGCCAAACGCTTTATCGACAGTCTTGACTACTTCGCGATTGCATTGGGCAGACAAAAAAAAAGCCATGACTGTGAGAAGGGGAGGCTATGCTTGGTTTTTAAATCAAATAAAATTAAATGGGAAAAAACATATGTTTTTTGAGTTTCTACATAGGAAGTATATCACCAAAAGCCAGGTTGCGCAACTTTCACTGGGGACATGTCCCCCCCCACATTCTGAAATTGCATTTCTGCCCAGTTGTATCATTGGAATGTGATACAACAAGACTTCTCTTGTTCAATGCTCATATGGGTAGTGTGAGACAGGATTTCAAAATCATACCACTCCTGTGAGGATATGTTTCCGCTGCCCTTTCGGTCATGTTTTCAAGGCCAAACCTCAAATATTTCCTCCTACATAGGAGAGCAAGCATTAAATGAGAACTGGGCATTAGGGCTGGAAAATACCAGTGTGACAGTTTGTTTATGATTATTACAAACAAGAAAACTTTTCAAAGAGAAACAGAACTCCACTTTGAGTTTAAAAAAGGACTTCACCAGAAACAGTAGAAAATGTATAAATGAATAGCTAAATAAAATACATACAAAATAAATAAAACTAATTCTTAATCATGGCCTGTAAAATGGCCATAAGGAATGCCTCCCTTTCAGTCACCTCCTTCTCCCGCCTCCACATGTGGACCCTTCTGGGAGGGAGGGAGGGAGGGAGGGAGGGAGTGAGGGAGGGAGGGAGGGAGGGAGGGAGGGAGGGAGGGAGGGAGGGAGGGAGGGACGGACGGAGGGGATGACGACCGGTGGGGTGACGAAGTGGCAGCCCCTTCACCTCACCTCAGCCATCACCCAATACCACTTCCAGGATAATGGGGGGGATAAAAATATGGAAAATGATAACTTTCAGCATCAAACAGAGGCCTGTAGAAGGCATTGTGCCAATCACAGAACATTTCTCTGGAATATCTGAGCCTCTCTAGCATGTGTATCTTCACACATTAATGTTTTCGTTTTTTTTACCTTTATTTATACCAGTGGCATTATATATATTTTTTACCTTAATTTAACTAGGCAAGTCAGTTCTTATTTTCAATGACGGCCTAGGAACAGTGGGTTAACTGCCTTGTTCAGGGGCAGAACGACAGATTTTTACCTTGTCAGCTCAGGGATTTGATCTTGCAACCTTTTGGTTACTAGTCCAACGCTCTTACCACTAGGCTACCAAGTTTGGACACACCTATAATACTCATTCCAGGGTTTTTCTTTATTTCTTTTTTATATGTAATAGTTTTTATATGTAATAGTTTTTATTCTATAGTGTAGAAAATAAATAAAACCCCTTGAATGAGTAGGTGTGGCCAAACTTTTGACTGGTACAGTAATTGTAAGTGGTATTAATCATTACCAATAAAAGGGAGATTAGCATGTCTCTCTCATCATTATTCACAATTCATTCAGGATTATCCGTAACCATGGTAACATCCACATGAATGTAGAAGTGTTTAGAAACATATTATATTCTTATTTACAATAAAAGTGACTCCAAAATGACACAATACACTATTTACCATTCATTTCTATTGGGCACAAAATAATCTGAAACATAACCAAAACAAACACAAATGCATCCAACAAGTTTGTAGAGTCACAAGCTTGATTTTCAGTTCCCAAGCACACCAAAACAGCCGTGAAGAGGGCACAGCAAAACCTATTCGCCCTCAGAAGACTGAAAAGATTTGCCATGGGTCCTCAGATCTTCAAAAGGTTCTACAGCTGCACCATCGAGGGCATCCAGACTGGTTGCATCACTGCCTGGTATGGCAACTGCTCGGTCTCTGACCGCAAGGCACTACAGAGGGTAGTGTGTACGGCTCAGTACATCACTGGGGCCAAGCTTCCTGCCATCCAGGACCTCTATACCAGGCGGTCAAATATCTACCCAGACTATTTGTATTACCCCCTCCCCCTTATGCTGCTGCTATTCTCTGTTATTATCTATGCATAGTCACTTTAATAACTCTACCTACATGTACATATTACCTTAATTATCTCGACAAACCGGTGCCCCCACACATTGATTCTGTACCGGTACCCCCTGTATATAGCCTTGCTATTGTAATTTTACTGCTGCTCTTTAATTATTAGTAACTTTAATGTCTTTTTGTTGTTGTATTTTCCTAAAAACTGCAATGTTGGTTAAGGTCTTGTAAGTAAGCATTTCAATGTAAGGTCTACACTTGTTGTATTCGGCGCATGTGACAAATAACATTTGATTTGATTTTCCTATGGGGACAGTCAAATAACATTTGATTTGATTTTCCTATGGGGACAGCCAAAGTACGTTTTAGATTCTAGATAGCACCTTTTATTCTAAGAGTTTATGTTCACAGAAATCACGATCAGCTTCTCTGAATTTCCTTGTGAAAGACACTGTAAGGTCATATTTTGTAACTTAGCCATGTTGTCTTAGAACACACTTTCAAATAATTGATGACATTTTCCATTAATATTCTTGTCATGTTACTGAATGTATCCAGAGTATTTTTAAATTTAGTTATCAATACTGTGGTGAAAAGTACATGTAAAGGTAAAATGCACATAAAATCAACAGTGTAATGTTTGGATTCAGTCTTAAATGTTTTCTCCTCACCTTTAGTCTAATAGTTTGCCCATAATCTCCAACTGTTCCCTTTTGATTCCATGGTTATGCATTTACTTTCATTATTTTTCTGTAAGAAACATAAAAAATTTTGCTCTATCAATATAGGGTGATTTGTAATAGTGTAAAGGGTTAAGACTAGCTTCAGGAAAGTATTCTGGGAAAGATTGTCTTAGCCAGAAACTCAGCTGTTCTGTATAAAAGACCATCCCTTGTAGAGAGAAGCAGAAAGACAGAGAGGAAGGAGAGACAGACTTCATCACTGACTCCAGATCTGAGGAGAAACTCATCTGAAGAACCCCTCACACCAATTCAGTGGATTTGAGTGGCTGAGTGGTGAGTGGATTTTTAACTTGAAAATAACAGAAAACCTTTTATGACAATGTTTATATTCAGAGTCTTCGTCAGATTTGCAACTTCGTAGATATAAAATCAGTTTTTTCATATCACAGTTGTGTATTTCAATTCAATCCAAAATCTTCAGGATGTTGTAACTTTTAAATTGTCACTAGCCTATTAACCAAACAAAGGTTTGGCAGTGGGAATTGTCAGGATAATGGTAAAATGCTAAATATTTCACCTAATCATTATCTTTTTTTATTTTTTATTTTTTTAATGGGTGGATCAGCTTAATATTGAGGAAAGAATGTTGCTTCCAATGTAATTGTCTGCATCATTTCCAATCCCCCATATTTTGGTAAATATATATATATCCATACACGCATGCATAGATATACACAAATATACATACACATACCTACATAAACATACATGTACACATATATACATACACATACCTATATAGACATACATATACACAAATATACATACACATACCTATATAGACATATACTTTTTTAAAGAATATACCTTTATTATTATTCCCCGCAAACCCTACCACCGATCCCCCAATTGGAGTAAACTAATAAACACTTCGGCTTTTACCTTCAATTTATACATCTTATACACATTTTACAGACACAGTCTGTAAACAATAGTTCTCTCTTGTTTGTTCTTAGTCCTTCCTCTATTTCTGTTGTCCATCCAGTTTGATTTCTATTTGTAACTATGCTATTTCACAAATGTTCCGAACCTATATACATTTTACAGATCGCGTATGTTTTACATTGTTTATCTTGTTATTAGTCCCACCCTTCAGCTCCATTCAACCCCTCCCATCTATCTCTCAACATCATCCATTTCGGATTTCTATTTGCCATATATTTTTCAACTGTGCTGTGATGCTTCACAAAAGAATTGAACCTTCCTATTCTCATAGCTTCTACAGATTGTAAATTTAAAAAAAACATTTTTGCTAAAATAATTATTATATTATTGATTGATTGACTATGGTTTTTCAAATCACCCAGTATTGCTATCTGTAGCGTTAGTTCTAGGCAAATGTTGCAATTCTTCAGCCATTCCTGGACCTGTGACCAAAAACGAGCTACATATGGACAATAGCAAAATAAATGATCTAATGACTCTGCCTCCTCACAGCAGAATCTGCAGAGCTGGGAAGATTGTATCCCCCACATATATAACATTCTATTAGTTGCAAGAATTTTGTATAGTAATTTAAATAGAAAAATTCAAAGTTTTGAATCCGGCGTTGTTTTGCGTATCAATTCATAAACCATGTGCCATGGAATGGGTACATCGAAAATCTCTTCCCAACTATTTTGCAATTTATATGGCACAGCTGTTAGTTTTTTGGTCCTTAAATGAAATTGGTATATGTTTTTATTTATCACACTTTTCTTTAACCATTTATGTTCTTTAATACAGGGCCGACATACAAGTTCCTCACTTTTTTCCCCTTCTACTTGCCTCTTCCATTTTTGTGGTAATGCTGCAATTAATTGGTTGTAATTTTGGGGAGAGCAGACATTTCCATATGTCTGTGTTAGCTGCATGTGTGACATAACTCCACCAGTCCTATTTATGATATCATTCACAAAAATTATACCTTTTATAAACATTCTTTGATAAATACAGTTTTTTTTGGACAACCTTGTTTTACTCCTCTAGATAGTTTAAAACTTTCTGCGATGTAGCCATTATTTACTATTTTACACCTAGGGTTACTATGCATAACTTTAACCCATTTTATAACAGATTCCCCAAAACTGAAATATTCTAGGCATTTATATATAAACTCCAGTCGTACTTTATCAAAAGCCTTTTCAAAATCAGCTATGAAAACCAGGCCTGGTGTCCCCTATATTTCATAGTGTTCTATTGTTTCCAGTACTTGTCTTATATTATCTCCAATGTATCGTCCATGTAAAAAACATGTCTGATTAGGATGAAAAATATCTGACAAAACTTTTTTTATTCTATGCGCCAAGCATTTTGCTAGGATTTTTGCATCACAACACTGAAGTGTAAGAGATCTCCAATTTTTTAAATGGACTGGATCTTTATATGTACCACTTGGGTCCTGTTTCAGTAATAATGATATCAGACCTTCTTGTTGCGTGTCTGATAATCTACCATTTATATAGGAGTGGTTAAAACAAGCTAATAATGGTCCTTTGAGTATATCAAAAAAAGTGTTGTATACTTCCACTGGTATGCCATCCAGCCCTGGAGTTTTCCCATCCTTAAAGGCCCCAATTGCATCAAGCAGTTCCTCCTCTGTAATTTGGCCTTCACATGAGTCTTTCTGTACAGATGTTAATTTTACATTATTATTAGGAAAAAAATCCATACAATTAGTTTCAGTTAGTGGAGATGGAGGAGCCTGAAACAAAAACATATTCTTAAAGTACTTCACTTCCTCTTTCAAAATATCATTTGGTGAATCATGCGTGACTCCATCATTTGTAACAAGTTTTAATACATTTTTTTTGGTAGCATTTCTATATTGAAGATTGAAAAAGAATTTGGTGCATATTTCCCCATATTCCATCCAGTTTGCTTTATTTTTATAATATATTACACTGGATCTTTCTTGAATAAGTTCCTCCATTTCCTCCATTTCTTTTTGTTTTTCCTCTAACTTATTCTGTGCCTCTATTGTACCGTTTTTATTGCTATCTAACTGTATTGTTAGTCCTTCAATTTCCTTTGTTAATATGGACTCTTTTGATCTAAATTGCTTTTGTTTTATAGATGAGTACTGAATTGCATGGCCTCTAAAGGCACATTTAAAAGTGTCCCATACAATAAGGGGATCTGCTGTACCTATGTTATGTCTGAAAAAGTCAGTTATAAATTCTTCTGTCCTAGTTATAAACAAGTTCTTATCCAGTAGGCTTTGATTACATTTCCTATATCCTCGCCCACATGGAAATTCTGTAAGAGTAATATTTATGCCAATTATGTGATGATCCGACCGCATTCTGTCGCCTATCAACACTTTTTAAACTTTTGGTGCCAGAGAGAATGACCTAAGAAAGTAATCAAGATGACTAGCTTGATTAAGCCTCCGCCATGTATATCTCACTAGGTCAAGGTATTTAAGTCTCCATATATCCACTAATTCCAATATATCCATGACATTCATGATTTCCTTAAGTGCCTGAGGGTGATAGTTTGTAATGTGATTTCCTTTACGGTCCATAGAGGTATTTAAGATCGTATTAAAATCTCCCACCATAATAGAGTCTAGTGTTGCTTGTAGAGTTGATCAATTCTTATATATATTTTGGATATATATAGCTTGGATCATCATTATTCAGACCGTATAGGTTAATAAGCCATAGCTGTTTATTGTCCAATAACATATTTAAAATAATCCATCTACCTTGAGGATCTGTTTGGACAATTTGCACATTTGGATCAAAATTATTGTTAATTAAAACCATCACCCCTTTTGAATTTCTTTGCCCATGGGAGAAGTATATTTCGCCCCCCCCCCAGTTCTTTTTCCACAAAACTTAATCTAAAACTTTTGAATGGGTTTCCTGTAAACAATAGATATTATATTTATTCTCTTTTAGCCAGGTAAATACTGATTGTCTTTTCTTATTATCTGCTAGGCCATTACAATTGTAACTGGCTATACTTATTTCACCACTTACCATAATGAGACACAACTTTCAATTATCAAAATATATGTTTGTAAACGTACCATTAAAAAGTAACATGATGATTGAGTGTCTATATAGCTGTACCATGATATTTGCATTTCTACTAGGTAAACCTCCAATTGGTCCCTACTATTCCACCCGCTAAAAGCCCTCCTCATCCCGAGTTGGGTTGTCATCCCAATGCCCGGCAGACCACCCTCGACCCCCTGCATCCCATAACCCTGAACCGACTGGGATCCATCCTTTGTAAAGAGCACACAGTACCATTTACCCAATTGAAGTAGATTCACTGCCAAATGCATTTCCATCGCCCTCACCTCGATTTGTATTATACACTGCTCAAAAAAATAAAGGGAACACTTAAACAGCACAATGTAACTCCAAGTCAATCACACTTCTGTGAAATCAAAAAGTCCACTTAGGAAACAACACTGATTGACCATAAATTTCACATGCTGTTGTGCAAATGGAATAGACAAAAGGTGGAAATTATAGGCAATTAGCCAGACACCCCCAATAAAGGAGTGATTCTGCAGGTGGTGACCACAGACCACTTCTCAGTTCCTATGCTTCCTGGCTGATGTTTTGGTCACTTTTGAATGCTGGCGGTGCTTTCACTCTAGTGGTAGCATGAGACAGAGTCTACAACCCACACAAGTGGCTCAGGTAGTGCAGCTCATCCAGGATGGCACATCAATGCGAGCTGTGGCAAGAAGGTTTGCTGTGTCTGTCAGCGTAATGTCCAGAGCATGGAGGCGCTACCAGGAGAGAGGCCAGTACATCAGGAGACGTGGAGGAGGCCGTAGGAGGGCAACAACCCAGCAGCAGGACCGCTACCTCCGCCTTTGAGCAGGAGGAGCACTACCAGAGCCCTGCAAAATGACCTCCAGCAGGCCACAAATGTGAAAGAGAGGAAAGAGGCTGTAAACGTAACAAAATGTGGAAAAAGTCAAGGGGTCTGATTACTTTCCGTATGCACTGTATATAGTGGTTTCATTTCAAGTCACAAAGTGTTTCACATCATGGAGTTTAAACAGTCTGTCTCTCCTTCTCTCTCCCCACACCTCTCACTTTCTCTGCCTCTTTCTTCCCCACACCTCTCATAGTCAATCTCCTCCCATTTCTCTCTCTCTCTCTCTCTCTCTCTCTCTCTCTCTCTCTCTCTCTCTCTCTCTCTCTCTCTCTCTCTCTCTCTCTCTCTCTCTCTCTCTCTCTCTCTCTCTCTCTTTCTCTCTCTCTCTCTCTCTCTCTCTCTCTCTCTCTCTCTCTCTCTCTCTCTCTCTTCCCTCTCCTCCCTCCCTTTAGTTCAGTCATGACCTTCCCAGCCCTTCCCATCTACTCCCTTCCTCTCCTCCTTCTCCTTTCTCAACTGGACTCCGCCCTCACCTGTCGTACTGCCAGGAAATCCCAGTGTGACTCCGCCCCCTTCGTCCCCGGTCACAACCTGGCAGGGGAGGGGTTTGACGTGGTGACCCTGAAACGTAAAGGGGCCTACCTGATAGACCTGAAGACCTACCTGTCTCCCAATAAAACCTGTACACTGTGTAGTAACCCCCTACAGGGGGACAAGCTGCAGAAAATACCCCTGTCTGTTGTAGACTGGAGGCCCTACAGCCACTGTACTGAGGATATCTCCAGCCACTCCCATGCCTCTGTCAGGTGAGTAGGATGGTTTCTGACTGTTTACTTCATGAGCATTTTCTTTTTTGGACAGTAAACATCTCTCCTCTGCTCTCCTGTCCTCACCTATCCTCTCCTCTTCTCTCCTCCAGTAACCTGGCACAGTCCACTACCAACGAGATCTCTACAAAATGGAAGGGGGGTTTTGGTTATGAGGCAAAGGTGTCTGTAAGCGTACCTGTGGGACCGGTGATTGTAGGTGTGGCGAAGGATGTGGGCGCTAGCATAGAGATGGGAGGGTCCCAGTCTGATGTAGCCATCTTTGCCACAACCAAGACCAAAGAGGACCGCCACTCTTTCTTCTCACAGAATCTCCGCTGCCGTCACTACAGGTAATAATAACATTAATGATGATTTGTTCCACTTTTATAGCGCTTCCCTTACAGATAAAAAACAATGCTTTCCCAGGTGATCTTGTGTGATAACATGTGACAACATTTTAAAGCAACATGTGAAAACATGATCTCATATGAAACATTTTTTACAACATGGGGATGCAAAATGTCAAAATGACAACATTTAAGCTAGACAAAAACCTCCAGGGGACCATGCAACAACGCCCAAGAACGTCCTCAAAACGTCCTCGGGGACAACCCTGGAACAAACCGGGAACTAGACAAAACCTCTAGGGGACAATGACAAAGCGTTCTGAGAACATCCCCCCAAAAAACATCCTTGCTTGCCTGGAAAAGAAATGGGAACTAGACAGCCTCCAGAGGGAAATATAACTGCATCGCAAGAACGTCCTAAAAACGTCTTAGGGGACATCCCTGGAACAAAATGCTAACTAGACAAAAAAATATATATTTTAATTCTTTCTAAATTTTGTCAAGCAACTTGTTACCGACATTTATGATGATTTAATTTATGATGATTTCTGTGTTTATATTATTAAAAATAATCTCTCTTTTGTCTACTAGTGGTGCGTGGCTTAGCTAAGAATGTGGTCTCAACAGTATAAAAACTCAAGGTTTGTGATAAAAGCACCAGATTTGGCACAGTGGTAGATATGTATGACCTCTGAAAAGATACAGTTACGGGGCCCCCCCAGATTTGGCCCCTGGAGGCCCGGCAGTAACAATAACAAAAAAATAGCAAATATTTAAATACATAATTAGATTACAGTTAATGTTTCTATACCAAGTAAAATCAAATCAAATCAAAATGTATTGGTCACATACACATGGTTAGCAGATGTTAATGCGAGTGAAGCGAAATGCTTGTGCTTCTAGTTACAATAGTGCAGTAATTTATAACAAGAAGTCCAACAATTCCCAACAACAACCTAATACACACAAACCTAACAAGTAATCTAACAATTCCCAACAACAACCTAATACACACAAACCTAACAAGTAATCTAACAATTCCCCAACAACTACCTAATACACACAAACTAAAGGGGTGAATGAGAATATGTACAGTTGAAGTCGGAAGTTTACTTACACCTTAGCCAAATACATTTAAACTCAGTTTTTCACAATTCCTGACTTTTAATCCCAGTAAAAATTCCCTGTCTTAGGTCAGTTAGGCTCACCACTTTATTTTAACAATGTGAAATGTCAGAATAATAGTAGAGAGAATTATATATTTCAGCTTTTATTTCTTTCATCACATTCCCAGTGGGTCAGAAGTTTACATACACTCAATTAGTATTTGATAGCATTGCCTTTAAATTGTTTATCTTGGGTCAAACGTTTCGGGTGGCCTTCCCACAATTTTGGGTGAATTTTGGCCCATTGGGTGTTGGGTGAATTTTGGCCCATTCCTCCTGACAGAGCTGGTGTAACTGAGTGAGGTTTGTAGGCCTCCTTGTTCGCACACACTTTTTTAGATCTGCCCACAAAATTTCCATAGGAATGAGGTCAGAGCTTTGTGATGGCCACTCCAATACCTTGACTTTGTTGTCCTTAAGCCATTTTGCAACAACTTTGGAAGTATGCTTGGGGTCATTGCCCATTTGTAAGACCCATTTGCGACCAAGCTTTAACTTCCTGACTGATGTCTTGAGATGTTGCTTCAATATATCGACATAATTTTCCTCCCTCATGATGCAATCTATTTAGTGAAGTGCACCAGTACCTCCTGCAGCAAAGCACCCCCACAACATGATCCTGCCATCCCCGTGCTTCACGACTGGGATGGTGTTCTTCGGTTGGGATGGTGTTCCCCCTTTTTCATCGAAACATAACGATGTTCATTATGGCTAGACAGTTCTATTTTTGTTTCATCAGACAAGAGGACATTTCTCCAAAAAGTATGATCTTTGTCCCCATGTGCAGTTGAAAACCGTAGTCTGGCTTTTTTATGGCGGTTTTGGAGCAGTGGCTTCTTCGTTGCTGAGCGGCATAACAGGTTATGTCGATATAGAACTCGTTTTACTGTGGATATAGATACTTTTGTACCTCCAGCATCTTCACAAGGTCCTTTGCTGTTGTTCTGGGATTGATTTGCACTTTTCGCACCAAAGTTTGTTCATCTCTAGGAGACAGAACGCATCTCCTTCCTGAGCGGTATGATGGCTGCGTGGTCCCATGGTGTTTATACTTGCGTACTATTGTTTGTACAGATGAACGTGGTACCTTTAGGTGTTTGGAAATTGCTCCCAAGGATGAACCAGACTGTGGAGGTCTGCAATTTTTCTTCTGAGGTCTTGGCTGATTTATTTAGATTTTCCCATGATGTCAAGCAAAGAGGCACTGAGTTTGAAGGTAGGCCATGAAATACATCCACAGGCACACCTCCAATTGACTCAAATGATGTCAATTAGCCTATCAGAAGCTTCTAAAGCCATGACATAATTTTCTGGAATTTTCCAAGCTGTTTAAAGGCACAGTCAACTTAGTGTATGTAAACTTCAGACCCACTGGAATTGTGATACAGTGAATGATACGTGAAATAATCTGTCTGTAAACAATTGTTTGAAAAATTACTTGTGTCATGCACAAGGTAGATGTCCTAACTGACCTGCCAAAACTGTAGTTTGTTTACAAGAAATGTGTGGAGTGGTTGAAAAACAAGTTTTAATGACTCCAACCTAAGTGTATGTAAACTTCCGACTTAAACTGTACATATAAGTATATGGATGAGCGATGGCCGAGCGGCTTAGGCAAGGTGCAGTAGATGGTATAAAGTACAGTATATACATGTGATATGAGTAATGTAAGATATGTAATCTTTATTAAAATGGCATTATTTAATTAAAGTGGCATTGTTTAAAGTGACTAGTGATCCATTTATTAAAGTGGCCAGTAATTGGGTCTCAATGTAGGCTGCAGCCTCTCTGAGTTAGTGATGGCTGTTTAGCAGTCTGATGGCCTTGAGATAGAAGCTGTTTTTCAGTCTCTCGGTCCCTGCTTTGATGCACCTGTACTGACCTCGCCTTCTGGATGATAGCGGGGTGAACAGGCAGTGGCTCGGGTGGTTGTTATCCTTGATGATCTTTTTGACCTTCCTGTGAAGTCGGGTGCTGTAGGTGTCATGGAGGGCAGGTAGTTTGCCCCTGGTGATGCATTGTGCAGACCACACTACCCTCTGGAGAGCGGTTTAGGGCGGTGCAGTTGCCGTACAAGGCGGTGATACAGCCCGACAGGATGCTCTCAATTGTACATCTGTAAAAGTTTGTCAGGGCTTTGTGTGACAAGCCAAATTTCTTCAGCCTCCTGAGGTTGAAGAGGCGCTGTTGTGCCTTCTTCACCACGCTGTCTGTGTGGGTGGACTATTTCAGTTTGTCCGTGATGTGTACACCCAGGAACTTAAAACTTTCCACCTTCTCCACTGCTGTCCCTTCGATGTGGATAGGGGGGTGCTCCCTCTGCTGTTTCCTGAAGTCTATGATCATCTCCTTTGTTTTGTTGTTTTCCTGACACCACACTCCCGAGTGCCCTCACCTTCTCCCTGCAGGCTGTCTCGTCGTTGTTGGTGATCAAGCCAACAATAGGTCATGGGGTCAATAGGTCGTGGTGGTCCAATGCCCTATCAAGACACCTTATGTTGGTGCTGTAGAGGTCAATAGGTCGTGGTGGCCCAATGCCCTATCAAGACACCTTATGTTGGTGCTTTAGAGATCAATAGGTCGTGGTGGCCCAATGCCCTATCAATACACCTTATGTTGGTGCTGTAGAGGTCAATACGTCGTGGTGGCCCAATGCCCTATCAAGACACCTTTTGTTGGTGCTGTAGAGGTCAATAGGTCGTGGTGGCCCAATGCCCTATCAAGACACCTTATGTTGGTGCTGTAGAGGTCAATAGGTCGTGGTGGCCCAATGCCCTATCAAGACACCTTATGTTGGTGCTGTAGAGGTCAATAGGTCGTGGTGGCCCAATGCCCTATCAAGACACCTTATGTTGGTGCTGTAGAGGTCAATAGGTCGTGGTGGCCCAATGCCCTATCAAGACACCTTATGTTAGTGTTTCCTTTATTTTGACAACTACCTGGTGCTTTTAGGATTAATATATTGTACACACCTTTATGACACCAATAAACAACAAGTTATACAAAATGGTTTACCTGTTCACTAGCTGTTGTCACATTTAAATCATTGTTCATGTAAAATGTTCATGAAATAAAATTCCACGTTCAAAACTTGGGGATTTTCCCAGGTGAGCGTTTTCATTTCATAAAGGCTTTGTTCACACAGTCAACCCAGTTCTGATGTTTTGGCACATCTGATACATATCTGATCTTTTCCCCAATGTGTAAACAGCTAAACAAATTAACACATGGAATCTGATCTTTTGAGTTCTGATTTATAACACATTCAAGCCGTAGTGTGTTTTTTGTATGTGACCTGCCGTTACCGCAACACCCACCAAAATTTTGAAAGGACCATTGCTTCTGTATGCTATAGGCTGAGAAAGGGTCAACCAATTGTAGATCAAGGTCGTCTCTGTGTCGTATTTTAATTCACATCTGATATGCTAATTCCTGTGTTCCAGTTATCGCACTCCAAACACTCCAACTCTCAGTGATGAGTTCCGTAAGGACATTGATCGTCTGGACTCATACTCTAAGACTTCTAAGGCCCAGTACCGCCGGCTCATAGACACCTATGGGACTCACTACATCCGCCAAGTTGACCTGGGAGGCCGGCTGACGATGACCACAGCAATACACACCTGTCAGGCCTCACATAGTGGCCTCTCTACAAACCAGGTGACTGACTTAGTCTCAATGCCTGCTGTAATAGAGGCCATTTTACATTAAAGGAAATTACAGGAATTCAAACAGCAATCTGTAATCATTACATAGAACCAGAGCCATATAATGTTAGAGCAGGGCTCTTGAACACTGTTCCTGGAGAGCTACCCTCCTGTACAGGGCTCTCCAACCCCGTTCCTGGAGAGCTACCCTCCTGTAGGTTTACATCTATCTAGACCAGGGCTCTCCAAACCTATTCCTGGAGAACTACCCTCCTGTAGGTTTACATCTATCTAGTCCAGGGTTCTCCAACCCTATTCCTGGAGAACTATCCCGCTGTAGGTTTACATCTATCTAGACCAGGGATCTCCAACCCTATTCATGGAGAACTATCCCGCTGTAGGTTTTCACTCTGTCCCCAGTTTAAACTTACCTGATTCAGCTCATCAACCAGCTAATTATTAGAATCAGGTGTACTAGATTAGAGCAATAACCTACAGCACAACAATTTCTAGACGTTACATTCAGAAAATTCCATTGATTAATATTGCCCACGTAGCAAATGCATCACAGTCTTTTATGGAAGAAAGCTTAAAGACAACTCTCTGAATATATGGCTCTGTATACCACCTATCCCCTCCGTTCCTCTCCTCTCAACCTTCTCCTCCCTCTCTCCTCCTCTCCTCCTCCCCCTCTCCTCCTCTCCCCTCTACTCCTCCCCCTCTACTCCTCCCCCTCTCCTCCTCTCCCCTCTACTCCTCCCCCTCTTCTACTCCCCCTCTTCTCCTCTCCCCTCTACTCCTCCCCCTCTTATACTCTCCCCTCTCCTCCTCCCCCTCTCCTCCTCTCCCCTCTTCTCAGGTGGAATCCTGCTTGTCAAGGGGCTTCCAGGTAAACGTTGGGATGTCAGTTTCCTCTAGCGACGAAAGGTGCTCCAAAGTTCTGGACAACCATGACTCGAAGACCTCCTACAGCTCTAGCTTTCTCAGCCACCACACTAAGGTGGTGGGAGGCTCTGGTTGGCCGGGGGAGCTGTCACTCAACCGTAACGACTCAGTGGTGTTCCGTAGTTGGATGAGAACCTTGAAGAACATCCCGGACGTCATCTACTATTCTCTAACGCCTCTGCACCTGCTCATACCCAACACGGCTGTCCAGCAGGGAGTGAAGGTAACCTTTGGTTGTTGATATATTTCCCTCAAATTCATTACTGGACCTTGAAGCCAGTTCCACAGCTTTTTTACATTCTTGCCCTCTAATCAGGGACTGATTTAGACCTGGGACACCAGGTGGGTGAAATAATAAGGTCCGGACACACACATTTTTCAAAGTGGCAAAGGTCTGGCTTGATATTGTCATTTTTCGGTGTAGTAACAAACCCCCAGCCATGCAACCCCAAACTGCTCACATCCCTGTTGTTGGAGGAGAGAACATTTTGCAGGTTTAAAGCAGATTTCCTTCCATTCTACACATCTTGTCATGTCTTATGTGTGTTCAAGTGATACCTGTAACAGGGCCCCCTGGGACCCCCTCGGAGTTGAGGCATAAATACACAATGAGTAACGATAACATGGCTATATACAGAGGGTGCCAGTACAGAGTCAATGTGCAGGGGAATGAGGTAATTGAAGTAGATATGTACATATAGGTAAGGGTAACTAGGCAACAGGCTTGCCAACAGATAATAACACAGCGTATGTAAATGTGTTAATTAATCAAATGGCCTATTTACATTGACCCCCCATGGACAATTTACATTGACCCCCCCATGGACAATTTACATTGACCCCCCCATGGACTATTTACATTGACCTCCCCATGGACTATTTACATTGACCCCCCCATGGACTATTTACATTGACACCCCCATGGATTATTTACATTGACCCCCTTCATGGACTATTTACATTGACCCCCCCATTGACCCCCCCCATGGACTAGTTACATTGGCCCCCCCCATTGACCCCCCCCCATGGACTAGTTACATTGGCCCCCCATGGACTATTTACATTGACCCCCCCATGGACTAGTTACATTGACCCCCCCCATGGACCCCCCCCATGGACTAGTTACATTGGCCCCCCCCCATTGACCCCCCCCCATGGACTATTTACATTGATCCCCCCCATGGATCCCCCCCATGGACTAGTTACATTGACCCCCCCCCATGGACCCCCCCCATGGACTATTTACATTGACCCCCCCCATGGACCCCCCCCCATGGACTATTTACATTGACCCCCCCCATGGACCCCCCCCATGGACTATTTACATTGACCCCCCCATGGACCCCCCCCATGGACTATTTACATTGACCCCCCCCATGGACCCCCCCATGGACCCCCCCCATGGACTAGTTACATTGACCCCCCCCATGGACCCCCCCCATGGACTAGTTACATTGACCCCCCCCCCATGGACTAGTTAAATTGACCCCCCCATGGACTAGTTACATTGACCCCCCCCATGGACTCCCCCCATGGACTAGTTACATTGACCCCCCCCATGGACCCCCCCCCCATGGACTAGTTACATTGCCCCCCCCCCCCATTGACCCCCCCCCAAGGACTAGTTACATTGACCCCCCCCATGGACTATTTACATTGACCCCCATGGACTATTTACATTGACCCCCCCCATGGACTATTTACATTGACACCCCCATGGATTATTTACATTGACCCCCTTCATGGACTATTTACATTGACCCCCCCATTGACCCCTCCCATGGACTAGTTACATTGGCCCCCCCCCATTGACCCCCCCCCCCATGGACTAGTTACATTGGCCCCCCATGGACTATTTACATTGACCCCCCCATGGACTAGTTACATTGACCCCCCCCATGGACCCCCCCATGGACTAGTTACATTGCCCCCCCCCCATTGACCCCCCCCATGGACTATTTACATTGATCCCCCCCATGGATCCCCCCCATGGACTAGTTACATTGACCCCCCCCATGGACCCCCCCATGGACTATTTACATTGACCCCCCCCATGGACCCCCCCCATGGACTATTTACATTGACCCCCCCCATGGACTATTTACATTGACCCCCCCATGGACCCCCCCCATGGACTATTTACATTGACCCCCCATGGACCCCCCCATGGACCCCCCCCAATGGACTAGTTACATTGACCCCCCCCATGGACCCCCCCCATGGACTAGTTACATTGACCCCCCCCCATGGACTAGTTACATTGACCCCCCCATGGACTAGTTACATTGACCCCCCCCATGGACTCCCCCCATGGACTAGTTACATTGACCCCCCCCCATGGATCCCCCCCATGGACTAGTTACATTGCCCCCCCCCCCATTGACCCCCCCATGGACTAGTTACATTGACCCCCCCCCCATGGACTATTTACATTGACCCCCATGGACTATTTACATTGACCCCCCCCATGGACTATTTACATTGACCCCCATGGACTATTTACATTGACCCCCCCATGGACTATTTACATTGACCCCCCCATGGACAATTTACATTGACCCCCCCATGGACTATTTACATTGACCCCCCCATGGACTATTTACATTGACCCCCCCCCATGGACTATTTACATTGACCCCCCCATGGCCTATTTACATTGAACCCCCCATGGACCCCCCCCCCATGGACTATTTACATTGACCCCCCCCATGGACTATTTACATTGACCCCCCCATGGACTATTTACATTGACCTCCCCATGGACTATTTACATTAACCCCCCCATGGACTATTTACATTGACCCCCCCATGGACCCCCCCATGGACTAGTTACATTGACCCCCCCTCCATTGACCCCCCCCATGGACTATTTACATTGACCCCCCCATAGACTATTTACATTGACCTCCCCATGGACTATTTACATTAACCCCCCCATGGACTATTTACATTGACCCCCCCATGGACCCCCCCCATGGACTAGTTACATTGACCCCCCCATCCATTGACCCCCCCCATGGACTATTTACATTGACCCCCCCATAGACTATTTACATTGACCTCCCCATGGACTATTTACATTGACCCCCCCATGGACTGTTTACATTGACCCCCCCATGGACTATTTACATTGACCCCCCCATGGACTATTTACATTGACCTCCCCATGGACTATTTACATTGACCCCCCCATGGACTATTTACATTGACCTCCCCATGGACTATTTACATTGACCCCCCCATGGACTATTTACATTGACCTCCCCATTGACTATTTACATTGACCTCCCCATGGACTATTTACATTGACCCCCCCATGGACTATTTACATTGACCCCCCCATGGACTATTTACATTAACCCCCCCCATGGCCTATTTACATTGACCCCCCCCATGGACGATTTACATTGACCTCCCCATGGCCTATTTACATTGACCCCCCCATGGACTATTTACATTGACCCCCCCATGGACTATTTACATTGACCTCCCCCCATGGACTATTTACATTGACACCCCCCATGGACTATTTACATTGACCCCCCCATGGACTATTTACATTGACCGCCCCCATGGACTATTTACATTGACCCCCCCCATGGACCCCCCCCATGGACTAGTTACATTGACCCCCCCCATGGACTAGTTACATTGACCCCCCCATGGACTCCCCCCATGGACTAGTTACATTGACCCCCCCCATGGACCCCCCCCCCATGGACTAGTTACATTGCCCCCCCCCCCATTGACCCCCCCCCATGGACTAGTTACATTGACCCCCCCCATGGACTATTTACATTGACCCCCATGGACTATTTACATTGACCCCCCCATGGACTATTTACATTGACACCCCCATGGATTATTTACATTGACCCCCTTCATGGACTATTTACATTGACCCCCCCATTGACCCCCCCCATGGACTAGTTACATTGGCCCCCCCCATTGACCCCCCCCCCATGGACTAGTTACATTGGCCCCCCATGGACTATTTACATTGACCCCCCCATGGACTAGTTACATTGACCCCCCCATGGACCCCCCCCATGGACTAGTTACATTGGCCCCCCCCCATTGACCCCCCCCCATGGACTATTTACATTGATCCCCCCATGGATCCCCCCCATGGACTAGTTACATTGACCCCCCCCATGGACCCCCCCATGGACTATTTACATTGACCCCCCCCATGGACCCCCCCCCCATGGACTATTTACATTGACCCCCCCATGGACCCCCCCATGGACTATTTACATTGACCCCCCCATGGACCCCCCCCATGGACTATTTACATTGACCCCCCCATGGACCCCCCCATGGACCCCCCCATGGACTAGTTACATTGACCCCCCCCATGGACCCCCCCATGGACTAGTTACATTGACCCCCCCCATGGACTAGTTACATTGACCCCCCCATGGACTAGTTACATTGACCCCCCCATGGACTCCCCCCATGGACTAGTTACATTGACCCCCCCATGGACCCCCCCCATGGACTAGTTACATTGCCCCCCCCCCCATTGACCCCCCCCCATGGACTAGTTACATTGACCCCCCCCATGGACTATTTACATTGACCCCCATGGACTATTTACATTGACCCCCCCATGGACTATTTACATTGACCCCCATGGACTATTTACATTGACCCCCCCATGGACTATTTACATTGACCCCCCCATGGACAATTTACATTGACCCCCCCATGGACTATTTACATTGACCCCCCCATGGACTATTTACATTGACCCCCCCCATGGACTATTTACATTGACCCCCCCCATGGCCTATTTACATTGACCCCCCCATGGACCCCCCCCCCATGGACTATTTACATTGATCCCCCCCATGGATCCCCCCCATGGACTAGTTACATTGACCCCCCCCCCATGGACCCCCCCATGGACTATTTACATTGACCCCCCCCATGGACCCCCCCCCCCATGGACTATTTACATTGACCCCCCCCATGGACCCCCCCATGGACTATTTACATTGACCCCCCCATGGACCCCCCCCATGGACTATTTACATTGACCCCCCATGGACCCCCCCATGGACCCCCCCATGGACTAGTTACATTGACCCCCCCATGGACCCCCCCATGGACTAGTTACATTGACCCTCCCCCATGGACTATTTACATTGACCCCCCCATGGACCCCCCCCATGGACTATTTACATTGACCCCCCATGGACCCCCCCATGGACCCCCCCATGGACTAGTTACATTGACCCCCCCATGGACTCCCCCCATGGACTAGTTACATTGACCCCCCCCATGGATCCCCCCCATGGACTAGTTACATTGCCCCCCCCCCATGGACTAGTTACATTGACCCCCCCATGGACTATTTACATTGACCCCCATGGACTATTTACATTGACCCCCCCCATGGACTATTTACATTGACCCCCATGGACTATTTACATTGACCCCCCCATGGACTATTTACATTGACCCCCCCATGGACAATTTACATTGACCCCCCCATGGACTATTTACATTGACCCCCCCATGGACTATTTACATTGACCCCCCCCCATGGACTATTTACATTGACCCCCCCCATGGCCTATTTACATTGACCCCCCCATGGACCCCCCCCATGGACTATTTACATTGACCCCCCCATGGACTATTTACATTGACCCCCCCATGGACTATTTACATTGACCTCCCCATGGACTATTTACATTAACCCCCCCATGGACTATTTACATTGACCCCCCCATGGACCCCCCCATGGACTAGTTACATTGACCCCCCCTCCATTGACCCCCCCCCCCATGGACTATTTACATTGACCCCCCCATAGACTATTTACATTGACCTCCCCATGGACTATTTACATTAACCCCCCCATGGACAATTTACATTGACCCCCCCATGGACCCCCCCCATGGACTAGTTACATTGACCCCCCCTCCATTGACCCCCCCATGGACTATTTACATTGACCCCCCATAGACTATTTACATTGACCTCCCCATGGACTATTTACATTGACCCCCCCATGGACTATTTACATTGACCCCCCCATGGACTATTTACATTGACCCCCCCATGGACTATTTACATTGACCTCCCCATGGACTATTTACATTGACCCCCCCATGGACTATTTACATTGACCTCCCCATGGACTATTTACATTGACCCCCCCATGGACTATTTACATTGACCTCCCCATTGACTATTTACATTGACCTCCCCATGGACTATTTACATTTACCCCCCCATGGACTATTTACATTGACCCCCCCATGGACTATTTACATTAACCCCCCCCATGGCCTATTTACATTGACCCCCCCCATGGACTATTTACATTGACCTCCCCATGGCCTATTTACATTGACCCCCCCATGGACTATTTATATTGACCCCCCCCATGGACTATTTACATTGACCCCCATGGACTATTTACATTGACCCCCCCATGGACTATTTACATTGACCCCCATGGACTATTTACATTGACCCCCCCATGGACTATTTACATTGACCCCCCCATGGACAATTTACATTGACCCCCCCATGGACTATTTACATTGACCCCCCCATGGACTATTTACATTGACCCCCCCCATGGACTATTTACATTGACCCCCCCATGGCCTATTTACATTGACCCCCCCATGGACCCCCCCCCCATGGACTATTTACATTGATCCCCCCCATGGATCCCCCCCATGGACTAGTTACATTGACCCCCCCCCATGGACCCCCCCATGGACTATTTACATTGACCCCCCCCATGGACCCCCCCCCCCATGGACTATTTACATTGACCCCCCCCCATGGACCCCCCCATGGACTATTTACATTGACCCCCCCATGGACCCCCCCCATGGACTATTTACATTGACCCCCCATGGACCCCCCCATGGACCCCCCCATGGACTAGTTACATTGACCCCCCCATGGACCCCCCCATGGACTAGTTACATTGACCCTCCCCCATGGACTAGTTACATTGACCCCCCCATGGACTAGTTACATTGACCCCCCCATGGACTCCCCCCATGGACTAGTTACATTGACCCCCCCCATGGATCCCCCCCATGGACTAGTTACATTGCCCCCCCCCCATGGACTAGTTACATTGACCCCCCCATGGACTATTTACATTGACCCCCATGGACTATTTACATTGACCCCCCCCATGGACTATTTACATTGACCCCCATGGACTATTTACATTGACCCCCCCATGGACTATTTACATTGACCCCCCCATGGACAATTTACATTGACCCCCCCATGGACTATTTACATTGACCCCCCCATGGACTATTTACATTGACCCCCCCCCATGGACTATTTACATTGACCCCCCCCATGGCCTATTTACATTAACCCCCCCATGGACCCCCCCCATGGACTATTTACATTGACCCCCCCATGGACTATTTACATTGACCCCCCCATGGACTATTTACATTGACCTCCCCATGGACTATTTACATTAACCCCCCCATGGACTATTTACATTGACCCCCCCATGGACCCCCCCCATGGACTAGTTACATTGACCCCCCCTCCATTGACCCCCCCCCCCATGGACTATTTACATTGACCCCCCCATAGACTATTTACATTGACCTCCCCATGGACTATTTACATTAACCCCCCCATGGACAATTTACATTGACCCCCCCATGGACCCCCCCCATGGACTAGTTACATTGACCCCCCCTCCATTGACCCCCCCATGGACTATTTACATTGACCCCCCATAGACTATTTACATTGACCTCCCCATGGACTATTTACATTGACCCCCCCATGGACTATTTACATTGACCCCCCCATGGACTATTTACATTGACCCCCCCATGGACTATTTACATTGACCTCCCCATGGACTATTTACATTGACCCCCCCATGGACTATTTACATTGACCTCCCCATGGACTATTTACATTGACCCCCCCATGGACTATTTACATTGACCTCCCCATTGACTATTTACATTGACCTCCCCATGGACTATTTACATTTACCCCCCCATGGACTATTTACATTGACCCCCCCATGGACTATTTACATTAACCCCCCCCATGGCCTATTTACATTGACCCCCCCCATGGACTATTTACATTGACCTCCCCATGGCCTATTTACATTGACCCCCCCATGGACTATTTACATTGACCCCCCCCATGGACTATTTACATTGACCTCCCCATGGACTATTTACATTGACACCCCCCATGGACTATTTACATTGACCCCCCCATGGACTATTTACATTGACCGCCCCCATGGACTATTTACATTGACCCCCCCCATGGACTAGTTACATTGACCCCCCCATGGACTAGTTACATTGACCCCCCCATGGACTCCCCCCATGGACTAGTTACATTGACCCCCCCCATGGACCCCCCCCATGGACTAGTTACATTGCCCCCCCCCATTGACCCCCCCCATGGACTAGTTACATTGACCCCCCCATGGACTATTTACATTGACCCCCATGGACTATTTACATTGACCCCCCCATGGACTATTTACATTGACACCCCCATGGATTATTTACATTGACCCCCTTCATGGACTATTTACATTGACCCCCCCATTGACCCCCCCCCCATGGACTAGTTACATTGGCCCCCCCCATTGACCCCCCCCCATGGACTAGTTACATTGGCCCCCCATGGACTATTTACATTGACCCCCCCATGGACTAGTTACATTGACCCCCCCCATGGACCCCCCCATGGACTAGTTACATTGGCCCCCCCCATGGACTATTTACATTGATCCCCCCCATGGATCCCCCCCATGGACTAGTTACATTGACCCCCCCCATTGACCCCCCCCCCATGGACTATTTACATTGACCCCCCCCATGGACCCCCCCCATGGACTATTTACATTGACCCCCCCATGGACCCCCCCCATGGACTATTTACATTGACCCCCCCATGGACCCCCCCATGGACTATTTACATTGACCCCCCCATGGACCCCCCCATGGACCCCCCCCATGGACTAGTTACATTGACCCCCCCCATGGACCCCCCCCCATGGACTAGTTACATTGACCCCCCCCCATCGACTAGTTACATTGACCCCCCCATGGACTAGTTACATTGACCCCCCCCATGGACTCCCCCCATGGACTAGTTACATTGACCCCCCCCATGGACCCCCCCCATGGACTAGTTACATTGCCCCCCCCATTGACCCCCCCCATGGACTAGTTACATTGACCCCCCCATGGACTATTTACATTGACCCCCATGGACAATTTACATTGACCCCCCCATGGACTATTTACATTGACCCCCATGGACTATTTACATTGACCCCCCCATGGACTATTTACATTGACCCCCCCATGGACAATTTACATTGACCCCCCCATGGACTATTTACATTGACCCCCCCATGGACTATTTACATTGACCCCCCCCCATGGACTATTTACATTGACCCCCCCCATGGCCTATTTACATTAACCCCCCCATGGACTATTTACATTGACCCCCCCATGGACCCCCCCATGGACTAGTTACATTGACCCCCCCTCCATTGACCCCCCCCATGGACTATTTACATTGACCCCCCCATAGACTATTTACATTGACCTCCCCATGGACTATTTACATTAACCCCCCCATGGACTATTTACATTGATCCCCCCATGGACCCCCCCATGGACTAGTTACATTGACCCCCCCTCCATTGACCCCCCCCATGGACTATTTACATTGACCCCCCCATAGACTATTTACATTGACCTCCATGGACTATTTACATTGACCCCCCCATGGACTATTTACATTGACCCCCCCATGGACTATTTACATTGACCCCCCCATGGACTATTTACATTGACCTCCCCATGGACTATTTACATAGACCCCCCCATGGACTATTTACATTGACCTCCCCATGGCCTATTTACATTGACCCCCCCATGGACTATTTACATTGACCCCCCCATGGACTATTTACATTGACCTCCCCCATGGACTATTTACATTGACACCCCCCATGGACTATTTACATTGACCCCCCCATGGACTATTTACATTGACCGCCCCCATGGACTATTTACATTGATCCCCCCCCATTGACTCCCCCCCCATGGACTAGTTACATTGGCCCCCCCCCATTGACCCCCCCATGGACTAGTTACATTGACCCCCCCCATGGACTATTTACATTGACCCCCCCATGGACTATTTATATTGACCTCCCCCATTGACCCCCCCCATGGACTAGTTACATTGACCCCCCCCATGGACTATTTACATTGACCCCCCCCCATGGACTAGTTACATTGACCCCCCCCATGGACTAGTTACATTGACCCCCCCATGGACTCCCCCCATGGACTAGTTACATTGCCCCCCCCCCATTGACCCACCCCATGGACTAGTTACATTGACCCCCCCCATGGACTAGTTACATTGACCCCCCCCATGTACTATTTACATTGACCCCCCCATGGACTATTTATATTGACCTCCCCCATTGACCCCCCCATGGACTAGTTACATTGCCCCCCCCCCATTGACCCCCCCCATGGACTAGTTACATTGACTCCCCCCCATGGACTATTTACATTGGCCCCCCCATTGACCCCCCCATGGACTAGTTACATTGACCCCCCCCCATGGACTATTTATATTGACCTCCCCCATTGACCCCCCCCATGGACTAGTTACATTGGCCCCCCCCATTGACCCCCCCCATGGACTAGTTACATTGACCCCCCCCATGGACTATTTACATTGACCCCCCCATGGACTATTTACATTGACCCCCCCCATGGACTATTTACATGGACTCCCCCCATGGACTAGTTACATTGCCCCCCCCCATTGACCCACCCCATGGACTAGTTACATTGACCCCCCCATGGACTAGTTACATTGACCCCCCCAATGGACTATTTACATTGACCCCCCCATGGACTATTTATATTGACCTCCCCCATTGACCCCCCCCATGGACTAGTTACATTGGCCCCCCCCATTGACCCCCCCCATGGACTAGTTACATTGACCCCCCCCCATGGACTATTTACATTGGCCCCCCCATTGACCCCCCCATGGACTAGTTACATTGCCCCCCCCCATTGACCCACCCCATGGACTAGTTACATTGACCCCCCCATGGACTAGTTACATTGACCCCCCCAATGGACTATTTACATTGACCCCCCCATGGACTATTTATATTGACCTCCCCCATTGACCCCCCCCATGGACTAGTTACATTGGCCCCCCCATTGACCCCCCCATGGACTAGTTACATTGACCCCCCCCATGGACTATTTACATTGACCCCCCCATTGACTATTTACATTGACCTCCCCATGGACTATTTATATTGACCTCCCACCTCCATTTATTTTTACACTGCTGCTACCTGCTGTCTATTATCTATGCACAGTCACTTTACCCATACCTACATGAACAAAGTACCTTGACAACCTGTTCCCCCGCACATTGACTTGATACCAGCACGTTTGTCTTGCTGACCTTGAGAGGTTGTTGTCCTGGTACAACAATGCCAGGTCACTGACCTCCTCCCTATACGCTGTGTGGTAAACCGCAGGGTGTTGGGTTGAGGGTGCAGAGATTAACGCAGAGACAGGGAGGTTTTAGTCCACAAACACAACTTTACTAGGCCATCAAATAAACATAACAAAGAAAATCACGTAGGTTTGGCTCGGTCCTTCTTCTCAGCTTCGGCTCTGTGTCGGTCTCTCCCGGTTCTCTCTTGCGGTGTGCCACAGCTTCGGCTCTGTGTCGGTCTGTCCCGGTTCTCTCTCGCGGTGTGCCACAGCTTCGGCTCTGTGTCGGTCTGTCCCGGTTCTCTCTCGCGGTGTGCCACAGCTTCGGCTCTGTGTCGGTCTGTCCCGGTTCTCTCTCGCGGTGTGCCACAGCTTCGGCTCTGTGTCGGTCTCTCCCGGTTCTCTCTCGCGGTGTGCCACAGTGCTCCTTTTATGTGGCCTCCACGGCTGGTTGGCACTTTCCCCTAATTACCTCTGATATCCGTGTAGGGGTGCCCAGCTTGTGTACTCCCAGCAGAGGGAGCCAACGTCGCATCACGTACCTCCCCTCTATTACCCCCCCCGGGTTAGACCTCCTGGGATACCCCCTCCCCACCCTTAGCCCTGACTCGGAGGGAGGCATGCTCAGGGCTAGGTTTGCATCACTCCTGGGGAGGGTGTCCGCATTGACTCAAATTATGTCAATTAGCCTACCAGAAGCTTCTAAAGCCATGACATAATTTTCTGGAATTTTACAAGCTGTTTATAGGCACAGTCAACTTAGTGTATGTAAACTTCTGACCCACTGGAATTGTGATACAGTAAATTGTAAGTGAAATAATCTGTTTGTAAACAATTGTTGGAAAAATGACTTGTGTCATGCACAAAGTAGATATCCTAACCGACTTGCCAAAACTATAGTTTGTTAACAAGAAATTTGGGAGTGGTTGAAAAACGAGTTTTAATGACTCCAACCTAAGTGTATGTAAACTTCCGACTTCAACTGTAGTTGCCAAAGCTACAAGAGAAAATAACTAGGTACTCAAATCAAATTTTATTTGTCACATGTGCCGAATAGAACAGGTGAAATGCTTACTTACAAGTCCTTAACCAACAAAGCAGTTCAATAAATATATATTTACTATATTTATAGGTTATTTACTAAAAAAATGAAAGTAAAAAAAATCTATCAAAAAGTAACACAAGAAAATGACATAACAATAAGGAGGCTATATACAGGGGGTACCGGTACCGAGTCAATGTGCGGGGATTACAGGTTGGTTGAGGTAATTTGTACTTGTACTGTAGGTAGGGGTAAAGTGACTATGCATTGATAATAAGCAGCGAGTAGCAGCAGTGTAAAAACAGAGGGGGGTGGAAAATGTAAATTGTCCGGGTGGCCATTTGATTAATTGTTCAGTAGTCTTATGGCTTGGGTCTAGAATATGTTAAGGAGCCTTTTGGACCTAGACTTGGGTGACTGTAGTATTTGAAACATTTTTGGGCCTTCCTCTGACACCGCCTAGTATATAGGTCCCGGATGGCAGGAAGCTTGTCCCCGTGACGCACTGGGCTGTACGAACTACCCTATGAAGCGCCTTACGGTCAAATGCCGAGCAGTTGCCATACGAGGTGGTGAGTCAACCGGTCAGGATGCTCTCGATGTTGCAGCTATATAACTTCTTGAGGATCTTGGGACCCATGCCAAATATTTTCAGTCTCCTGAGGGGGAAAAGATGTTGTCGTGCCCTCTTCCCGACTGTCTTGTTGTGTTTGGACCATGATAGTTTGTTGGTGAAGTGGACACCAAGGAACTTGAAACTCCCGACATGCTCCACTACAGCCCTATCGATGCTCATGAGGGCCTCCTTTCCCTTTAGTTCACGATCAGATCCATTGTGTTGCTCACAATGAGGGAGAAGTTGTTGTCCTGGCACCACACTGCCAGGTCTCTGACCTCCTCTCTATAGGCTAATCTTTGTCGGTGATCATGTGACTGTTGTGTCGTCAGCAAACTTAATGATGGTGTTGCTGTCGTGGGTGAACAGGGAGTACAGGAGTGGACTAAGCACGCACCCCTGAGGGGCTCCAGTGTTGAGGATCAGCGTGGCAGATGTGTTGTTGCCTACCCTTACCACCTGGGGGCGCCCTGGAAGTCCAGGATCCATTTGCAGAGGGAGGTGTTTAATCCCAGGGTCCCTAGCTTAGCGATGAGCTTTGTGGGGACTATGGTGCTGAAGGCTGAGCTGTGGTCAAAGAACAGCATTCTCACATAGGTGTTCCTTTTGTCCAACTGGGAGAGGGCAGTGTGGAGTGCGATTGAGATTGCGTCATCTGTGGACCTGTTGGGGCGGTATGCGAATTGGATTGGGTCTACCGTTTCTGGGATAATTGTGTTGATGTGAGCCATGACCAGCCTTTCAAAGCACTTAATGGCTAACGATGTGAGTGCTACAGTCTGTAGTCATTTAGGCAGGTTACCTTCGCTTTCTTGGTTACAGGGACTATGGTGGCCTGTTAGAAACATGTAGGTTTTACAGACTCGGTCAGGGAGAAGTTGAAAATGTCAGTGAAGACACTTGACAGTTGGTCGGCGCATGCTTTGAGTACACATCCTGGTAATCCATCTGACCCCGCGGCTTTGTGAATGTTGACCTGTTTAACTTCTTGTGGCTGCAGGGGCAGTATTGAGTAGCTTGGATGAAAGGTGCACAGAGGTGCACAGAGGTGCCCAGAGTAAACGGCCTATATGCATATTAGTATTAGTATTGGATAGAAAACAGTCTGAAGTTTCTAAAACTGTTTGAATTATGTCTGTGAGTATAAAAGAACTCATACGGCAGGCAAAAACCTGAGAAAAAATCCAAACAGAAAGTGAAAATTCTGAGGTTGGTCGATTTTCAACCAAGATCCCATTAAAATCACAGCGAGATATGAATAAGTTTGCACTTCCTACGGCTTCCACTAGATGCCAACAGTCTGTAGAACTTTGTCTGATGCCTCTACTGTGAATGGTTGCCGAATGAGAGGGGAATTGAGAGGGGAATTGGTCTGCCATGACCTGACCATTCTTTGACCATGCGCGTTCACATGAGAGCGAGCTCTGTTCCATCACTCATCTGAAGTCAATGTAATTCTCCGGTTGGAACGTTATTCAAGATTTATGTTAACAACATTCTAAAGATTGATTCAATACATCGTTTGACATGTTTCTACTGACTGTTACTGAACTTTTGGACATCTCGTCAGCTTTTAGGGAACGCGCTTCGTGACTTTGGAATTGTTTACCAAACGCGCTAACAAAAGTAGCTAATTGGACATAAATAACGGACATCATCGAACAAATCAAGCATTTGTTGTGGACCTGGGATTCCTGGGAGTGCATTCTGATGAAGATCATCAAAGGTAAGGGAATATTTATCATGTAATTTCTGTTCTGTTGACTCCAACATGGCGGCTAATTTGACTATTGTTCTGAGCGCCGTCTCAGATTTTTGCATGGTTTGCTTTTTCCATAAAGTTTTTTTCAAATCTGACACAGCGGTTGCATTAAGGAGAGGTATATCTATAATTCCATGTGTATAACTTGTATTATCATCTACATTTATGATGAGTATTTCTGTTGAATCGGCTATGCAAAATCCCTGGATGTTTTTGGAACTAGTGAACGTAACACGCCAATGTAAACTCAGATTTTTTGATATAAATATGAACTTTATCAAACAAAACATACATGTATTGTGTAACATGAAGTCCTATCAGTGTCATCTGATGAAAATCATCAAAGGTTAGTGATTAATTTTATCTCTATTTGTGCTTTTTGTGACTCCTATCTTTGGCTGGAAAAATGACTGTGTTTGTCTGTGATTTGGAGGTGACCTAACATAATCGTTTGTGGTGCTTTCGCTGAAAAGCCTATTTGAAATCGGACACTTTGGTGGGACTAACAACAAGATTACCTTTAAAATGGTATAAGACACATGTATGTTTGAGGAATTTTAATTATGAGATTTCTGTTGTTTGAATTTGGCGCCCTGCACTTTCACTGGCTCTTGTCATATCGATCCCGTTACCGGGATTGCAGCCATATTAATATGTTAACATTTTGTTCAAAATACAAAGGAGGCTGTCCAGGATTACCTGAAGGAGAACGCCCTCCCGAAGAGCACCGGGGAACTGTCCTGTGGGGATCGTTACTCTAATCTGGACTCAAACTGCTGCCTCAGGAAGGTCTCACAGGGAGGACTGGTGGTGACGGTGGTCAGAGCCTGGGAACTTTGGGGAGACTACTATTGGATAGCGGGAGACACTGAGGGGTATGTGATGTTACTGCACAATTTCAGTCCTCTGCAGAGGTGTAGTGGATGCTAAACACAAGTAAACAGTTTTCTACCCATCTATCGAGCAACAAGTTTATTGCAGTTTTACCAAAGATAATTAAAATAATGAGGGCCATAACTGCTTTTTCAATAGAAATTCCTGATGCAGGTTATCATTTTTGTTGATTCATCTTGTCCTGGAGACAGCTCTGCAGACTGATCACTAGCTGGCACCGCCATAAAGTCATCAAATCTGATTTTAACCCTAACTTTAACCACACTGTGCCTAACCCTAACCTTAACCACACTGTGCCTAACCCTAACCTTAACCACACTGTGCCTAACCCTAACTTTAACCACACTGTGCCTAACCCTAACTTTAACCACACTGTGCCTAACCCTAACCTTAACCACACTGTGCCTAACCCTAACCTTAACCACACTGTGCCTAACCCTAACCTTAACCACACTGTGCCTAACCCTAACCTTAACCACACTGTGCCTAACCCTAACCTTAACCACACTGTGCCTAACCCTAACCTTAACCACACTGTGCCTAACCCTAACCTTAACCACACTGTGCCTAACCCTAACCTTAACCACACTGTGCCTAACCCTAACCTTAACCACACTGTGCCTAACCCTAACTTTAACCACACTGTGCCTAACCCTAACCTTAACCACACTGTGCCTAACCCTAACCTTAACCACATCGCTAAACCTAATGCCTAACCCTAACCTTAACCACAATGTGCCTAACCCTAACCTTAACCACATCGCTAAACCTAATGCCTAACCCTAACCTTAACCACACTGCTAAACCTAATGCCTAACCCTAACCTTAGCCACACTGTGCCTAACCCTAACCCTAACCTTAACCACACTGTAGTAATGACAGTTTCAGCCACTTTCACTAGGTTGTAGTAATGACAGTTTCAGCCCCTTTCTCTAGGTTGTAGTAATGACAGTTTCAGCCCCTTTCACTAGGTTGTAGTAATGACAGTTTCAGCTACTTTCACTAGGTTGTAGTAATGACAGTTTCAGCCCCTTTCACTAGGTTGTAGTAATGACAGTTTCAGTCCCTTTCACTAGGTTGTAGGAATGACAGTTTCAGTCCCTTTCACTAGGTTGCAGTAATGACAGTTTGTCCCTTTCACTAGGTTGTAGTAATGACAGTTTCAGCTACTTTCACTAGGTTGTAGTAATGACAGTTTCAGCTACTTTCACTAGGTTGTAGTAATGACAGTTTCAGTCCCTTTCACTAGGTTGTAGTAATGACAGTTTCAGCCACTTTCACTAGGTTGTAGTAATGACAGTTTCAGCCCCTTTCACTAGGTTGCAGTAATGACAGTTTGTCCCTTTCACTAGGTTGTAGTAATGACAGTTTCAGCCCCTTTCACTAGGTTGTAGTAATGACAGTTTCAGCCCCTTTCACTAGGTTGTAGTAATGACAGTTTGTCCCTTTCACTAGGTTGTAGTAATGACAGTTTCAGCCCCTTTCACTAGGTTGTAGTAATGACAGTTTCAGCCACTTTCACTAGGTTGTAGTAATGACAGTTTCAGTCCCTTTCACTAGGTTGTAGTAATGCCAGTTTCATCCCCTTTCACTAGGTTGTAGTAATGACAGTTTCAGTCCCTTTCACTAGGTTGTAGTAATGACAGTTTGTCCCTTTCACTAGGTTGTAGTAATGACAGTTTCAGCCCCTTTCACTAGGTTGTAGTAATGACAGTTTCAGCCACTTTCACTAGTTTGTAGTACTGACAGTTTCAGCTACTTTCACTAGGTTGTAGTAATGACAGTTTCAGCCACTTCACTAGGTTGTAGTAATGACAGTTTGTCCCTTTCACTAGGTTATAGTAATGACAGTTTCAGCCACTTCACTAGGTTGTAGTAATGACAGTTTCAGCCACTTTCACTAGGATGTAGTAATGACAGTTTCAGCCCCTTTCACTAGGTTGTAGTAATGACAGTTCCAGCCACTTCACTAGGTTGTAGTAATGACAGTTTGTCCATTTCACTAGGTTGTAGTAATGACAGTTTCAGCTACTTTCACTAGGTTGTAGTAATGACAGTTTCAGCCCCTTTCACTAGGTTGCAGTAATGACAGTTTCAGCCACTTTCACTAGGTTGTAGTAATGACAGTTTCAGCCACTTTCACTAGGTTGTAGTAATGACAGTTTCAGCCACTTTCACTAGGTTGCAGTAATGACAGTTTCAGCCACTTTCACTAGGTGGTAGTAATGACAGTTTCAGCCACTTTCACTAGGTTGTAGTAATGACAGTTTGTCCCTTTCACTAGGTTGTAGTAATGACAGGTTCAGCCCCTTTCACTAGGTTGTAGTAATGACAGTTTCAACCCCTTTCACTAGGTTGTAGTAATGACAGTTTCAGCCCCTTTCACTAGGTTGTAGTAATGACAGTTTCAGTCACTTTCACTAGGTTGTAGTAATGACAGTTTCAGCCACTTTCACTAGGTTGTAGTAATGACAGTTTCAGCCCCTTTCACTAGGTTGTAGTAATGACAGTTTGTCCCTTTCACTAGGTTGTAGTAATGACAGTTTCAGCTACATAAAGATGCACTCCAGGATCTTAAGCACAACACATTTGTAACATATAGTACAATTAGATTTGTAGCATATCATACAAAATGGATAATGTATTACACAATTTGATGACATAGTACACAATTTGATGACATAGTACACAATTTCATGATGTTGTACACAATTTGATGACGTAGTACACAATTTGATGACCTAGTACACAATTTGACGTAGTACATCATTTTATGACACAGTAGAGAAAAAACTGAGACCACTTTTGGCTTGTGAGAGCCACTTTCAAAACGAATGGCTGAAATTATACGAAAGATTGAAAGCGTATCTTTAAGACATTGTCTCACATCCAGGTTTTCCCGTTAACTTGCTAAACCTCAAACCCTGGTTTACTTCATGAGGCGTTGTAACGGCAGATTTCCTCCTCTTCGTTTGAAGAGGAGGTGGAGCAGGGATCGGACCAAGACGCAGCGTAGTTAGTGTTCATCATGTTTAATAACGACAAAACCTTGAACACTACAAAATACAAAATAACAAATGTGGCAAAACCGAAACAGTCCTATCTGGTGCATAGAAACAAAGACAGAAGACAACGACCCACAAAACGGCTGGTGTATTGTTACCGGGTTTTGTATTACGCCCGTTTATTTCGTGGTACCGGTATTTTTCCAGCACCATAGTATTGTGTTTATACTGGTGTTTTTTCTTGTATTAAATACCTTGTCCACGCATCTCAGCTCTCCTGCGCCTGACTCACCAGTTACCCACAGCCTTGACAGATGCTCAAACAAGCGTGATCATTTTCCGTTACAAGTCTTTTATTCTCTATAGAGTGCACTACACTCTTAAAAAAAAGGGTTCCAAACGGTTTATTCGGCTGACCCCATAGGAGAACACTTTTTGGTTCCATGTAGAATCCTCTGTGTAAAGGCTTCTATTTTGAACTCAAAATATTTCTACCTGGAACCAAAAAGGGTTCTTCTAAGGGTTCTCCTATGGGGACAGCCAAAGAACCCTTTTAGGTTCTAGATAGCAATTTTTTTTCTAATAGTTTACTTTTTACACTATATAGGGAATAGGGATCCATTTGGGATCAGAGCAATATGTACCAACTGGAGTAGCCCCCTCCTCCTACTGGCACAGCTGATTCAATTAGTCAAAAGCTTAATGATTAGTTGACTAATTTAATCAAGTGTGCCAGTTTAGGGTTAAAACATAAATGTGGAACCTGGGGGGGAATAAGTAGTGGAATAAGTGGGCTACAGTAGTGGAATAAGTGGGCTACAGTAATGGAATAAGTGGGATAAAGTAGTGGAATAAGTGGGCTACAGTAGTGGAATAAGTGGGCTACAGTAGTGGAATAAGTGGGCTACAGATTATAACTCGTGTCAAACGCATTCCACGGAGGGAAGAGAGACAAGAGAGAAAAGGAAGAAGATAGAATGTCTATCGTGATAAAAGTCCTTTCAACCTTTTACACCAACATGTATCAAACTCATTCCACTAAGGGCCGAGTGTCTGACGGTTTTCTCTCCTCCCTTGTATTTGATTGATGAATTAAGGTCACTAATTATTAAGGAAATCCCCTCATCTGTTTGTCTTTAGTCTTAATTGAAAGGAACAAAAACCAGTATAGACTAGGTCCTCCATGGAATGAGTTTGATCGCCCTCTTGTGGCATGCCATAGTATTTGAATCTTTCCAGTTTGTTTCCAACTTCCTGTTTCTCCACCTGCTACAGGTACGCTGTGGTCACCTACGGTTCCAAGTCCCATAAGACCAATGTGATTCCGTCCAACAATCCTGTCTGGAATGCTACCTTTGACATGGGTCCCTTTGACAAAGACCTGAGTCTAAATGTGGCTGTCTGGGATGACGATCCTGTGGATAAGGATGACAACCTGTTGGGCTGTACCTTCGACCTCGAGCAGGGAACACACGGACACTGGTGTAACAACAGCTGGGAGAGCTTTTATTTCCTGTACACCCTCAACTGTGACCCTGACCTGACCGGGGACAAATGTGAAAAATACAAACCTTTCAAAGTCACAACACACAAACCTTCCAACCTCACAGCACACAAACCTTCCACCCCCACAGTACACTCTACTCCACTCTACAGTAAGAGTGTGCATCTCTTTTCTACCTTTTCTGTCCAGAGTTCAGTACTCCTATACCTATGGTTCTTTTACATCTCTGTATAATGTACCCCTCACAACACACTGGAGTAAATTCATTCCAGGCGGTGGGTCTGTTGCCTGTACAGCTCACCAGGAACCACGTTGAAAACCAGGGGAATCATTAGAATATGTTTTCCCCTGGGTGGTACTCGGTGCATCTTTCTCCCCCCAATCTTCCAATCATGTCTTTATATGTCATGTGTAATCAGGGAGGATATAGGGTTCAGCTGACTATATAATGATTATTCACACCAAAGCTTGTCTGTGACCTAAAGAAATTACAATGAACCTTATATTTGCATGGCGGCTGTCAAACGATTAAAATACTATATGTGTAAATATGAAAATTGATAGAGCTACTCTATAGCCACTGCTTTTAACAGTTTCTTTATTCAGTCTGGACTAGATGAGGGGTAAAAGTTGACAGTGAGCGAGTTATTTAACACCCAATGCGAAGACTCACTCTAAATGTTTGATATGATTCTACTGGAGGTGAAAGTTTGAAAACCTCTAAAGTCAAAGAGGTCTATGGTTTTGATAATGTGTTCTTTAAAACACATAATGATATTTAAACATCACCAATAACACATCTAATGAATCTATCCATAAACCAAGGTATCATCCCAAGGGAATGGAAGTCAGCTGCTGTTACCACCATGTTCAAGTCTGGAGATTGTTTTAAGGTCAATAATTATAGACCTAGAAGTATTTCTCCAATTGTTTCAAAGGCTGCAGAGAGAGGGTAGTTGCTGAGCAATTGACTGGTCCCTTGAATACTAGTGATTTCTCATTGTAACCCATGCAATTCGGCTTCAGAGATGCTCTTTTTTGGAGAAGGTTTAAATACAAATTTGACAAAGGTGAAGTGGGAGGAGCTGTGTTTTATATATTTTCTAAAAGCATTTAACACTGTAAATCACAGAATACTACTCTGTAAACTAGCAAAGTTACATTTCTCCCCCAATACTTTAAAATGGATGGGTTAGTTTATCTTACAGAATACAGTGTTTGAATCAAGCAGAAAGTCTAATTGTCTGGCAACTGCACAATGGGGTCCCACAAGGATCCGTTTTAGGGCCTTTACACTTTAGCTTATATATAAAGGACTTGCTTCATGTGTCACGGTGTTGATATATAATATGCTGATGATATTGTTATACACATG
The DNA here is from genome assembly GCF_045679555.1 of Salvelinus alpinus. NCBI lineage: Eukaryota > Metazoa > Chordata > Actinopteri > Salmoniformes > Salmonidae > Salvelinus > Salvelinus alpinus. The sequence goes on from NC_092087.1 coordinate 130,561,547, forward strand.
CCGCAAGTGAAAAATAATATCTGCCCAGGGACTACAGATAGACAGTTGTCTCAATCTGGCATATTTACAGAACTGTTCATTGATGTGCATTGTCCCTGTTAAATAAATATGTAAATCAAATGACTTTAGTTGTGGTGTTGTACTCTCTGACTGTAGGGTTGTGCTCCAGTAACTCAGTCTGTCCTGTAGATGGCAGCAGTGCTACAGCTGCAGTAACTCAGTCTGTTCTGAAGTTGGCAGCACTGCTACAGCTGCAGTAACTCAGTCTGTCCTGTAGATGGCAGCAGTGCTACAGCTGCAGTAACTCAGTCTGTCCTGAAGATGGCAGCACTGCTACAGCTGCAGTAACTCAGTCTGTCCTGTAGATGGCAGCATTGCTACAGCTGCAGTAACTCAGTCTGTCCTGTAGACGACAGCATTGCTACAGCTGCAGTAACTCAGTCTGTCCTGTAGATGGCAGCACTGATACAGCTGCAGTAACTCAGTCTGTCCTGTAGACGACAGCACTGCTACAGCTGCAGTAACTCAGTCTGTCCTGTAGATGGCAGCATTGCTACAGCTGCAGTAACTCAGTCTGTCCTGTAGACGACAGCACTGCTAGAGAGATACATAATATTTTATGGCATCCATCAGCCACAGATCTAGGAGCAGTTTAACCTATACGCATCATAATACGAAGAGGGGAGGAGAAAGAGTTTGGGAAAGAGAGAGGAATGGGAGGAAGAGAGAGGGAGGAAGAGAGGGGGAAGAAGAGAGGGAGGAACAGCAGGAGACAGGGGGAAGAAGAGAGAGAGAGGGAGGAAGAGCAGGAGACAGGGGGGAGAAGAGACAGAGAGGGAGGAACAACAGGAGACAGGGGGAAGAAGAGAGAAAGGATGAGAGGAGGAAGAAGAGAGAGGGAGGAAGAGCAGGAGACAGGGGGAAGAAGAGAGAGAGAGGGAGGAACAACAGGAGACAGGGGGAAGAAGAGAGAGAGAGGGAGGAATACCAGGAGACAGGGGGAAGAAGAGAGAGAGAGGGAGGAACAGCAGGAGACAGGGGGAAGAAGAGAGAGAGAGGGAGGATGAGAGGGGGAAGAAGAGAGAGAGAGGGAGGAACAGCAGGAGACAGGGGGAAGAAGAGAGAGAGAGGGAGGAACAGCAGGAGACAGGGGGAAGAAGAGAGAGAGAGGGAGGAACAGCAGGAGACAGGGGGAAGAAGAGAGAGAGAGGGAGGAACAGCAGGAGACAGGGGGAAGAAGAGAGAGAGAGGGAGGAACAGCAGGATACAGGGGGAAGAAGAGAGAGAGGGGAGGAACAACAGGAGACAGGGGGAAGAAGAGAGAGAGAGGGAGGATGAAAGGGGGATAGATGCACCAGCAGTTTCCCTGACCGCCTTTTTTGCATTGGATTTGAGAATGGTACTTAATACTTATGACATCGCCAACTAGCCCAGACCATTTGTGTCTTATTTTCAATTATTATGTGACATTTGTCAATTTTTTGATTTTCTTCTTCTGTCATTCTGTGTGTAGTATATACAGTAATGACTCACTGTCCACTAGTAACGTATATATGTGTCTCCACTCCCAAGTGGCGCAGCGGTCTAAGGCATCTCAGTGCAAGAGGTGTCACTGCAGTACCTGGTTTGAATCCAGGCTGCATCACATCCGGCCGTGATTGGGCGGTGCACAATTGGCCCAGCGTTGGCCGGGGTAGGCTGTCATTGTAAATAAGAATTTGTCCTTTCCTGACTTGCCTAGTTAAATATAAACATGTGTACAGGGCTGATGAAGGCATAACATTGGTCTGTATGCTCTTTTTTTGGATTACCACTTTGTAGCTTTTTCTTCTTCTTTCTGAGAATGAAATGAAGTACATTTTAGCATCTGCCTCCGTATTTTGTTCCTTGCTATGGTTTGAGTGAGAGTCATCTCTATACGGTGTCTTCTGAAAGTATTCAGACCCCTTGACCTTTTCCAGCCTTTGAAACGTTACAGCCTCATTCTAAAATGTATTAAATAGTTTTTTCCTCTAATCAATCTACACACAATACCCTATCATGACATCACAATACCCCATAATGACAAATCAAAAACAGGTTTTTAGAAATTTTAGCAAATGTATAAAAAAAATTAACTGAAAAATCACATTAATATATATATTCTAAACGTTTACTCAACACTTTGTGGATAAGGCAGTGATTACAGCCTTGAGTCTTCTTCGATATGTTGCTACAAGCTTGGCAAACCTGTATTTGGGGAATTTCTCCCATTCTTCTCTGCAGATCCTCTCAGGCTCTGTCAGGTTGGATGGGGAGCGTCGCTATACAGCTATTTTCAGGTCTTTCCAGAGGTGTTTGATCGGGTTCAAGTCCGGGGTCTGGCTGGGCCACTCAAGGACATTCAGAGACTTGTCCCGAAGCCACTCCTGCATTGTCTTGGCTGTGTGCTTAGGGTCGTTGTCCTGTTGGAAGGTGAACGTTGACCCCAGTCTGAGCTCCTGAACGCTCTGGAGCAGGTTTTCATCAAGGATCTCTCTTTACATTGCTCCGTTCATCTTTCCCTCGATACTGAGTAGTCTGTTCCCGCAGCCCTATGTTCCCCCGGCCCTATGTTCCCTCAGCCTTGTGTTCCACCCAGCCCTATGTTCCCTTTATTCATGTTCCCCCAGCCCTATGTTCCCCCAGCTCTATGTACCCCAGCCCTGTGTTCCCTTTATTCATGTTCCCCCAGCCCTGTGTTCCCTTTATTCATGTTCCCCTAGCCCCATGTTCCCCTAGCCCTGTGTTCCCTTTAATCATGTTCCCCCAGCCCCATGTTCCCCCAGCCCTGTGTTCCCTTTAATCATGTTCCCCCAGCCCTATGTTCCCCCAGCTCTATGTTCCCCCAGCCCTATGTTCCCTTAGTTCTATGTTCCCCCAGCCCTATGTTCCCCTAGTCCTATGTTCCCTCAGCCCTATGTTCCCCTAGTCCTATTTTCCCCTAGTCCTATTTCCCCCAGCCCTATTTTCCCCCAGCCCTATGTTCCCCTAGTCCAATTTCCCCCCAGCCCTATTTTCCCCTAGTCCTATTTTCCCCCAGCCCCATGTTCCCCCAGCCCTATTTTCCCTTTATTCATGTTCCCCCAGCCCTATGCTCCCCTAGTCCTATGTTCCCTCAGCCCTATGTTCCCCTAGTCCTATGTTCCCTCAGCCCTATGTTCCCCTAGTCCTATTTTCCCCCAGCCCTATGTCCCCCTAGTCCTATTTTCCCCCAGCCCTATGTTCCCCTGGTCCTATTTTCCCCTAGCCCTATTTTCCCCCAGCCCTATGTTCCCCTAGTCCTATTTTCCCCCAGCCCCATGTTCCCCCAGCCCTATGTTCCCCTCGCCCCATGTTCCCCCAGCCCTATGTTCCCTTTATTCATGTTCCCCCAGCCCCATGTTCCCCTAGCCCTATGTTCCCTTTATTCATGTTCCCCAAGCCCTATGTTCCCTTTATTCATGTTCCCCTAGCCCTATGTTCCCTTTATTCATGTTCCCCCAGCCCTATGTTCCCCTCGCCCCATGTTCCCCTAGCCCTATGTTCCCTTTATTCATGTTCCCCCAGCCCCATGTTCCCCCAGCCCTATGTTCCCCTAGCCCCATGTTCCCTTTATTCATGTTCCCCCAGCCCCATGTTCCCCCAGCCCTATGTTCCCTTTATTCATGTTCCCCCAGCCCCATGTTCCCCCAGCCCTATGTTCCCTTTATTCATGTTCCCCCAGCCCTATGTTCCCCCAGCCCCATGTTCCCCCAGCCCTATGTTCCCTTTATTCATGTTCCCCCAGCCCTATGTTCCCCTCGCCCCATGTTCCCCCAGCCCTATGTTCCCCTAGCCCCATGTTCCCCTAGCCCCATGTTCCCCCAGCCCCATGTTCCCCCTGCCCCATGTTCCCCCAGCCCCATGTTCACCCAGCCCTATGTTCCCTTTATTCATGTCCCCTAGCCCCATGTTCCCCCAGCCTTATGTTCCCTTTATTCATGTTCCCCCAGCCCCATGTTCCCCCAGCCTTATGTTCCCTTTATTCATGTTCCCCAGCCCCATGTTCCCCCAGCCCTATGTTCCCTTTATTCTTGTTCACCCAGCCCCATGTTCCCCCAACCCTATCTTCCCTTTATTCATGTTCCCCAGCCCCATGTTCCCTTTATTCATGTTCCCCCAGCCCCATGTTCCCCCAGCCCTATGTTCCCTTTATTCATGTCCCCCCAGCCCCATGTTCCCCCAGCCCTATGTTCCCTTTATTCATGTTCCCCAAGCCCCATGTTCCCCCAGCCCTATGTTCGCTTTATTCATGTCCCCCCAGCCCCATGTTCCCCCAGCCCTATGTTCCCTTTATTCATGTTCCCCAAGCCCCATGTTCCCCCAGCCCTATGTTCGCTTTATCCATGTTCCCCCAGCCCCATGTTCCCCCAGCCCCATGTTCCCCCAGCCCTATGTTCCCTTTATTCATGTTCCCCCAGCCCTATGTTCGCTTTATCCATGTTCCCCCAGCCCCATGTTCCCCCAGCCCTATGTTCCCTTTATTCATGTTCCCCCAGCCCTATGTTCCCCTCGCCCCATGTTCCCCCAGCCCTATGTTCCCCTAGCCCCATGTTCCCCTAGCCCCATGTTCCCCCAGCCCCATGTTCCCCCTGCCCCATGTTCCCCCAGCCCCATGTTCACCCAGCCCTATGTTCCCTTTATTCATGTCCCCTAGCCCCATGTTCCCCCAGCCTTATGTTCCCTTTATTCATGTTCCCCCAGCCCCATGTTCCCCCAGCCCTATGTTCCCTTTATTCATGTTCCCCAGCCCCATGTTCCCCCAGCCCTATGTTCCCTTTATTCATGTTCACCCAGCCCCATGTTCCCCCAACCCTATCTTCCCTTTATTCATGTTCCCCAGCCCCATGTTCCCCCTGCCCTATGTTCCCTTTATTCAAGTTCCCCCAGCCCTATGTTTCCTTTATTCATGTTCCCCCAGTCCCATGTTCACCCAGCCCCATGTTCCCCCAGCGCTATGTTCCCCCCCATGTTCCCTTTATTCATGTTCCCCCAGCCCCATGTTCCCCCAGCCCTATTTTCCATTTATCCATGTTCCCCAAGCCCCATGTTCCCCCCAGCCCTATGTTCCCCCAGCCCTATGTTCCCCCAGCCCTATTTTCCATTTATCCATGTTCCCCAAGCCCTATGTTCCCCCAGCCCCATGTTCCCCAAGCCCCATGTTCCCCCAGCCCTATTTTCCATTTATCCATGTTCCCCCAGCCCTATGTTCCCTTTATTCCTGTTCACCCAGCCCCATGTTCCCCCAGCTCTATGGTCCCCAGCCCTATGTTCCCCCTGCCGTATGTTCCCTCAGCCCTATGTTCCCCCAGCCCTATGGTCCCCCAGCCCTATTTTCCCCCAGCTCTATGGTCCCCAGCCCTATGTTCCCCCTGCCGTATGTTCCCCCTGCCGTATGTTCCCCCAGCCCTATGTTCCCCCAGCCCTATGTTCCCCCAGCCCTATGTTCCCCCAGCCCTATGTTCCCCCAGCCCTATGTTCCCCCAGCCCTATGTTCCCCCAGCCCTGTGTTCCCCCAGCCCTGTGTTCCCCCAGCCCTGTGTTCCCTCAGCAATGTGTTCCCTCAGCCCTATTTTCCTTCAGCTCTATGTTCCCCCAGCTCTATGTTCCCCCAGCCCTATGTTCCCCCAGCCCTGTGTTCCCCCAGCCCTATGTTCCCCCAGCCCTATGTTCCCCCAGCCCTATGTTCCCCCAGCCCTGTGTTCCCCCAGCTCTTTGTCCCCCAGCTCTTTGTCCCCCAGCTCTTTGTCCCCCCAGCTCTTTGTTCCCCCAGCCCAATTTAAAAAATATATATTGTACCTTTATTTGACCAGGTTAGTCTCATTGAGATACAACATATATTGTACAATAGAGACCACATATTGGACAAACTAGAAGCACACAAAGTTTCAAACATTACCAACACATGATACATAAAGCGCTACAGTTTAAAACAGACATTAACACATTATACATAAAGCGCTACAGTTTAAAACAGACATTATGTTATAGCGAGAGCGTGCCCAAAATCTGGGCGCTACCTAATAGTACACATGTTCGACAGATATATGAAATAGCATCATAAAATGGGTCCTACTTTTGATGATCTTCCATCAGAATGTTGTACAAGGGGTCCTTTGTCGTGAACAATCGTTGTTTGGTTTTAGAACGTCCTCTTCTCCAGTCAATTAGCAGGGAAAGCTAGTAAAGTGGCGCAAAGCTCTCCTTCCTGAACAAAGGCACACAACGCAACACACCTAACGTCCCGAAAAATGTTCAATAATCTAATAAAACTATATTGAAAAAACATACTTTACGATGATATTGTCACATTTATCAAATAAAATCAAAGCCGGAGATATTAGTCGTCTATAACGACAGCTTTACAGAAGGCAATACCAGGTCCCTTCTCGCACGTTCCAGGAAACAGGAAATGGGTGTCACGTCATGCCAAGAGCTTTTATTCCACCTCAGATCAAGATAAACACTCATTTTCTTCTCTCACTCCCTATTGACATCGAGTGGAAGGTGTATGACGTGCATGTATACTAATATATATCAAGCCCATTTATAGGCAGGCCCTAGAACAGAGCATCGATTTCAGATTTTCCACTTCCAGTCAGGAAGTTTGCTGCAAAATGAGTTCTGTTTTACTCACAGATATATTTCAAACGGTTTTAGAAACTAGAGAGTGTTTTCTATCCAATAGTAATAATAATATGCATATTGTACGAGCAAGAATTGAGTACGAGGCCGTTTAAATTGGGCACGAATTTCCCCCAAAGTGAAAACAGCGCCCTCTGTCCTCAACAGGCTTTAGCCTGTTATGGCTGCAGCCCGACACCGGAACACCTATGAAAACATCCAGCTCAAGTGCAGGGCGCGAAATTCAAAATCTATTTATTTTTTATTTTTAACTTTCACACATTAACAAGTCCAATACAGCATTTGAAAGATAAACATCTTGTGAATCCAGCCAACATGTCCGATTTTTTAAATGTTTTACAGAGAAAACACCACATATATTTATGTTAGCTCACCACCAAATAAAAAAGAGGACAGACATTTTTCACAGCACAAGTAGGATGCAGGTAGCATGCACAAAGCCAACCTAACTAACCTAGAACCAACCTAAATAACCTAGAAAAAACTCCCTCAGATGACAGTCCTATAACATGTTACACAATAAATCTATGTTTTGTTCAAAAAATTTGCATATTTTAGCTATAAATCAGTTTTACATTACTGCTACCATCATAGCTACAGTCAGAAATCGCACTGGAGTAGCCAGAGTAAATACAGACACCAACGTCAACTACCTAATTACACATCATAAAACATTTCAGAAAAATATATGGTGGATAGCAAATGAAAGACAAAGATCTTGTGAATACAGCCAATATTTCAGATTTTTAAAATGTTTTACAGCGAAAACACCACATATATTTATGTTAGCTCACCACCAAATACATAAGACAGACAGACATTTTTCACAGCAACGGTAGCATGCAGGTAGCATGCACAAGCCAACCTAACTAACCTAGAACCAACCTAAATAACCTAGAAAAAACTCCCTCAGATGACAGTCCTATAACATGTTACACAATAAATCTATGTTTTGTTCGAAAAATGTGCATATTTGAGCTATAAATCAGTTTTACATTACTGCTACCATCATAGCTACCATCATAGCTACAGTCAGAAATCGCACGGGAGTAGCCAGAGAAAATACAGACACCAACGTCAACTACCTAATTACTCATCATAAAACATTTCAGAAAAATATATGGTGGATAGCTAATGAAAGACAAAGATCTTGTGAATACAGCCAATATTTCCGATTTTTTAAGTGTTTCACAGCGAAAACACAATATATCGTTATATTAGCTTACTACAATAGCTAACACACAGCAGCATTGATTCTAGTCAAACGGTAGCGATAGCACAGTTCGACAGATATATGAAATAGCATCCCAAATTGGGTCCTTATCTTTGTTGATCTTCCATCAGAATGTTCTCCAAGGGGTCCTTTGTTCAGAACCGTCTTTGTTTGGATCCAGAATGAACGATTTCCCTCTTGAATTAGCAAGCACACTGGCCGTGCGGCGCTAACCTCTCCTTCTTGAAAAAATTATTGCGACGCATCACGTCTAAAGTCCAGAATAAATTTCAATAATATAATTAAACTATATTGAAAAAACATACTTTAGGATGATATTGTGACATGTATCAAATAAAATCGAAGCCGGAGATCATATTCACCTATAACGACGGTTTTCCAGGAGGCGATTCCAGGTCCAACTTCGCGCACTCTAAAAAAAAAAAATGGCGCACCTCTCACTCCAAGAGGTTGTATTCAATCCCAGGACGAGATAATCAAGTGATTTCTGCTCTCACTTCCTTATGACACCCAGGGGAAGGTGTATGACGTGTTTCTACAGTCCTAAGTGACATGCCCTTTTATAGACAAGCTCTTGAAGAGAGACCTCGCTTTTGGAAATCTCACTTCCGGATAGGAAATGGGCTGTAAAAAGAGTTCTGTTCCACTTAGAGAAATAATTCAAACGGTTTTAGAAACTAGAGAGTGTTTTCTATCCAATAGTAATAATAATATGCATATTGTACGAGCAAGAATTGAGTACGAGGCCGTTTGAAAATGGGCACCTTTTTCCAGTTACTCAATAACCCCTGCAGCCATAACAGGATAAGCTGGATGTCGTAATGAAGTTATTTTTAGAATTCTAACACGGCGATTGCATTAAGAACTAGTGTATCTATCATTTCCTATACAACATGTATTTTTTAGTCATGTTTATGAATAGTTATTTGGTCAGAATAGGTGAGTTTTAGAAAAATATCCGCACATTCTGGGAAAAAGATGCTACGTTAGCACAATGTATAACCACTGATTTCAGCTCTAAATATGCAAATTTTCGAACAAAACATAAGTGTATGTATAGCCTGATGTTATAGGACTGTCATCTGATGAAGCTTATCAAGGTTAGTCAAAAATTATATATCTTCTGCTGGTTTGTTACGATCGCTAACTTTTGCTGCTGGTAAATGGCTTGTGTTTCTGGCTATTGTGGTAAGCTAATATAATGCTATATTGTGTTTTCGCTGTAAAACACTTAAATAATCGGAAATATTGGCTGGATTCACAAGATGCTTGTCTTTCATTTGCTGTACACCATGCATTTTTCAGAAATGTTTTATGATGAGTATTTAGGTATTCCACGTTGGTCTCTATAATTACTCTGGCTGCTTCGTTGCTATTTTTGACGGTAGCTGTGATGGTAGCTGCAATGTAAAACTGATTTATAGCTCAAATATGCACATTTTTCGAACAAAACATAGATTTATTGTGTAACATGTTATAAGACTGTCATCTGATGAAGTTGTTTCTTGGTTAGTTTGGTTGGTTCTTGGTTAGTTTGGTTGGTTTTCTGCAAGCTACCTGTGCTGTGAAAGAAATGTCTGTGCTTTTTTGTATTTGGTGGTGAACTAACATAAATATACGTGGTGTTTTCGCTGTAAAACATTTTAAAAAATCGGACATGTTGACTGGATTCACAAGATGTTTATCTTTCATTTGCTGTATTGGACTTGTTAATGTGTGAAAGTTAAATATTTCTAAAAAATATTTTTTGAATTTCGCGCTCTGCCTTTTCAGTGGAATGTGGGAGGAGTTCCGCTAGCGGAACCCCGGAGCCAGACAGGTTAATATGGCTGCAGGGGCAGTATTGAGTAGTTTGGATGAAAGGTGCACAGAGGTGCCCATATTAAACAGCCTGCTCCTCATTCCCAGTTGCTAATATATGCATATTATTATTCATATTGGATAGAAAACACTCTGAAGTTTCTAAAACTGTTTGAATTATATCTGTGAGTATAACAGAACTCACATGGCAGGCAAAAACCTGAGAAGTTCCACTTCCTGTTTTGTATTTTTTCTGGGGGTGCCAATTTTCAACCAAGCTCTCAAAAAATCACAGCGAGCCATTGATGAGTTTTCACTTCCTACGGCTTCCACTAGATGTCAACAGTCAATAAAACTTTGTCTGATGAGTCTAATGTGAAGGGGGGCCGAAGGAGACCGAAATGATTCACCACTGCCACTCACCGACCATGCTTTCACCTTGCGCGTTCACGTGATAGGCATCTCCGTTCCATCTCTCAATTGAAGTCAATGTAATTACCCGGTTGGAACTTTATTCAAGATGTATGTTCACAACATTCTAAAGATTGATTCAGTACATCGTTTGACATGTTTCCACTGACTGTAACGGAACGTTTGGACATTTCGTCACGTTATAGTGGTCGCGCTTTGAGACTTTGGTTAGGGCGTTTTGTAAACAATTCGAAAGTAGCTAATTTGACATAAATAACGGACATTAACGAACAAATCAAGCATTTATTGTGGACCTGGGATTCCTAGGACTGCATTCTGATGAATTCATCAAAGGTAAGGAAACATTTATCATGTATTTTCTGGTTTCTGTTGAGTCCAACATGGCGGCTAATTTGGCTATTCATCTGAGCTCCGTTTCAGAATATTGCATGGTTTATTTTTCCGTAAAGTTTTTTTGAAATCTGACACAGCGGTTGCATTAAGGAGAGGTATATCTATAATTCCATGTGTATAACTTGTATTATCATCTATATTTATGATGAGTATTTCTGTTGAAACGATGCAACTAGTGAATCTAACGCGTCAATGTAAACTCAGATTTTTTTATATAAATATGAACTTAATCAAACAAAACGTGAATATATTGTGTAACATGAAGTCCTATGAGTGTCATCTGATGAAAATAATCAAAGGTTAGTGATTCATTTTATCTCTATTTCTGTTTTTTGTGAAAGCTATCTTTCGCTGGAAAAAATGGCTGTGGTTATTGTGGTTTTGTGGTGACCTAACATAATCGTTTGTAGTGATTTCGCTGAAAAGCCTATTTGAAATCGGACACTTTGGTGGGATTAACAACAAGAGTACCTTTAAAATGATATAAGACACATTGAATGTCTGAGGAATTTTAATTATGAGATTTCTGTTTTTTGAATTTGGCGCCCTGCACTTCGACTGGCTGTTGTCATATCGATCCCGGTAGCAGGATGCAGCCATAAAAAGTTAATATTTGATCGTCTCTAAGCTTTACAGGAATGTTGTTCTGAATATAGACCGCAACACCGCCTCCGTTGGTATTTCTGTCTTTTCTGTAGATGTTATAACCATGTATTGCTACCCACTGTATCATCAAAGGTATTGTCTAAGAGAGTTTCAGAAATAGTCAGAATATGAATGTCTTCTGTTACAAGCAAGTTATTGGCTTCATGGACCTTGTTTCTCAGGCTACATATGTTAATATGGGCTATTTTTAGCACTTTTCTGGGTTGCTTGATTGTTTTTAATGCTCTACTGGGAAGCTTATCAGAGGTAGACTTACTCATGTTATTTACATTGGAGCTGATAGTACAGGGTGAGCTGCATAAAGTGGTCTTCCTACTATTGCACACCACCTTAGTGCTAACAGTGTAACTCTGGTCTACAGGCTCATGATTACTGCTTACAATAGTGACTCCAGCAGAGCTACAGTGGACCTGAAATTATTGGCAATTTTTTGGAGTCTTTTCACGCTAAAATCAGTTCTTTAAAATCAATTTTCAAATGTTCCGAGCTAACCCTCCTGATGAGATGAAGGGGAGAGAGAGAAGAGAGGGGAGAGAGAGAAGAGAGGGGAGAGAGAGAAGAGAGGGGAGAGAGAGAAGAGAGAGTTTGAAGGACCAAAGCAGCTTTTTTTCATCAATGTCAAAATCATTACTGTGTAGCAATGAAGTACCTTACTGTAATAGAGTTCTATTAAATAGGGCAAAAATTGCTTTTTGGCAAAAAACTTTCTCAAGCAAGAATTTAGCTATGACTGTCTGGGAGTTGTCTGAGTGGAGATGGGAAACATGTTATTGGCAGAGAAGTTTGGAAATCTCTTTGATATTGTTTTTTTAACCAATTTACCGCAGGGTGATGTCATCATGGAACGCGAATCTCCCGCCCATGCAAACCTGTTGATTAGAAGCTCCTGTCTACATCGTATTTTCAACTAGAAACTATCAGGAAATAACACATTTTTTCACACTTTACGGTGTTAGTTTCATCAGCTGTTGTACAATATGATACAAAACACAGGAAATTACATTTTGACTGCACCGGGCCTTTACACTAACCTAAGATAGAAATACATTTCACACCCATTGCAAAACACAAATAAAGGACATATCAACTGATATTGTCATGGCTCAGCAACTTTACAACAAGCGCTCACAGACACACTGCAGAATCCGACGTTTGAAACTTCTTAAGGATCGGCGTCCCGTCAACGGGACAGTTGTAAATCATTCAACGCATTGTCAAGATCACAGATTTTAAAGAAACAACAAATGTCGGTACATAGAAAGAAGTGTCTTATATCGGCTGAAAGCTTAAATTCGTATTAATATAACTACACTGTCCAATTTAAAGTAGCTATTACTGCGAAAAAATACCATGCTATTGTTTGAGGAGAGCTCCTAGCAAACAAAACAGTTTTTTCACCGCGATAGGTTTGATAAATTCACCTGTGAAGGTGAAATGTGTACTTACATTCTGAAATCTTGCTCTGATTTATCATCCAAAGGGTCCCAGAGATAACATGAAGTGGCGTCTTGTTAGATAAAAAAAAAATCGTATCCTAAAAAGGTCCATAAAGCATGCACGATTGATTTTGTATCTCCACTCGTTCAATTTGCAAAGAAAGGAATCTGTGAAAATCTCACCCTAAGCGTTGTTTCTCAACGAGTCAAATCACGTCTATTCCTCAGAGATCCTAGAAGGTAACAAGACTTCACTATTTCATTAGGGGTGTAGTATATCCTATAGGACTCCATATTTGGTCAGAGAGCGACGACTTCATGGCACACAGATGACGAGGGTGGCCATCTCTTGAATGACTGTATCTTTGTCAAATAATCACCAATCGGGGTCAAACAAAGCTAGCTAGATAGCCAATGGGCTGGGCTTTATGGGAGTCAATGTAGTTTCTAACCTTGTACAACAGCATGCCTTTTCATTTTGGACAAATATTACAAGGATATTCAGAGTTATGAAGTTATGAAAACTGGTTGTTTTGCAAATGTTGAACTTATAGTATGGCTACAAAAAGTATTGAGGATCCAAGTTATCCATCTGAAACTTTGCACATACACTGCTGCCATCTTGTGGACACTATCGGAGTTACAACCAGAGTGATGGCTATAACAGAGACATTTCTCTTGCATTTCAAAGATGGTGGTAAAAAAACACAGGTTGGTTTTTTACTTTGTATTTTCTTCTACCAGATCTATTGTGTTATATTCTCCTAAATTCAATTCACATTTCCACAAACTTCAAAGTGTTTCCTTTCAAATGGTACCAAAAATATTTATATCCTTGCTTCAGGCCCTGAGCTACAGGCAGTTAGATTTGGGTATGTCATTTAGGCGAAAATGGAAAAAAAAGGGCTATCCCGAAGAATATTTATTAATTTTAAACGGCCCATTTTTGAAGGTTAAGTTTAGGGTTAAAGGAGTAGTTCACTATTTTATGTTATCAACTTGATGTTTCATCCTGAAAATCGTCTATTAGCCAGGAGAAACTGAAATCCGCGACTACATTTTATTTTGACTACCTTTAGAATCTTCAGCTAACTTTAGCCATCACTAGCTAAAAATCAATGGAAGTGATCGGGACATGTGAGCATGTTTTAAAAAATAATGTCCAAATGCCCTGAAATCAACTCCTTATTTGGGTTGATGCTACTTAAAGGTGATTTGGCCATTAAAAAAAACATGCTCACATGCCCCCATCACTTCCAGTGATTTTAGCTAGCATTGACTAAAGTTTGTAATGGACAGTTTTTCCTGGTCCTTAGACTTTCAGGGTGAGGAACCACATAACATGAAGTTGTAAAATAGTGAACGACTCCTTTAAGGTTTGGGTTAAAACCAGAAAAAAAGGGTGCATAGCACATGGATTGAACACGCCCTTGGAGCCGGATCTCAGGCTTACTCACATCCACCATCCCCGTCCACAACCCCCTAGGAAAACCCAAGCCTACTTGATGTTAATAGCGCTCACGGTTGCTCCTAGTGGCAGATTTTGAAGGCATCTTCCGACGTTCTGGGACCTGGATGGACTTAATTAAAACATGTATTTTTACAAGTTTAATGGAAAATGCTTACTTGAATGTTAGCTGAATATTACTTGAATTGAAGCTTTGTTTGATTTGTCTTAATCTCATAGCAATATGTCTTAATTGAACAGACAGTAAGATGTGTTTTGGCTTGCACCTTAAAACTTCTTCTTAATAGAAGTTTACTATTGGATATTTACTATTGGATAGAAAACACTCTGAAGTTTCTAAAACTGTTTGAATTATATCTGTGAGTAAAACAGAACTCATTTGGCAGCAAACTTCCATACAGGAAGTGAAAATTCTGAAAATGAGGCTCTGTGTCAGGGCCTGCCTATTCAACTGGCTTTTATTTATGGATCTGCATGCACTTCATACGCCTTCCACTAGATGTCAACAGGCAGTAGAAGGTTGAATGGGGTGTCTAGCTTGATGTGAGGCCGAATAAGAGCTTTTGGAGTGACAGGTCTGCTCTTTTGTCAGTTTTCAACTGCGCGCCGGGGAACCTCACATTGTCTTCTGAAAAGCGTTCGGTATACACTACGAATTGCTCCGGCTCTGATTTTATTGGATACATATGAGAAGAACATCATAAAGTAGGATTTTCAACCGAGTTTGACCAGTTTATTCTACATTTATTGGGATTTTTGGAATTTTTCGTTCCATGCGCCAAGATTTCTTGGACACGTGAGCTCCGCATGGCTAGCCAAAGTTGCTAATTCGACAGAAGAAATGGACATTCTAAAACCAAACAACGATTTATTCTGGAAATAGGACTCCTTGCACAACATTCTGATGGAAGATCAGCAAAAGTAAGAGAATATTTATGATGTTATTTTGTATTTTTGTGTAATATGTTGTCTCCAACACGGCGGAGAATAGGTGAGCACTGTCTCACAATAATGCAATAATGCTGTATGTTGTAGTAAAGTTATTTTAAAAAATCTAACACAGCGGTTGCATTAAGAACCAGTGTATCTTTCATTTGCCATACAACAAGTATTTTTATGTAAAGTTTATGATGAGTTCTTTGGTTAGATTAGGTGACTGTCCAAAATATCTCCGGACATTTTGGTGAATTGTTGCTACGTATTCACAATGTATAACCACGATTTGCAGCTCTAAATATGCACATTTTTGAACAAAACATAAATGTATTGTATAACATGATGTTATAAGACTGTCATCTGATGAAGTTGTCCAAAGGTTAGTGATTAATTTGATCTCTATTGCTGGTTTTTGTGAAAGCAATGTTGGCGGTGAATAAATGGCTTTGTGTATTTGGCTATTGTGGTAATCTAATATAAATCTGTATTGTGCTTTCGCTGTAAAACACTTAAAAAATCGGAAATATTGTCTGGATTCACTTTCATTTGCTGTACACCATGTATTTTTCATAAATGTTTTATGAGTATTTATTTATTTCACGTTGCTCTCTGTAATTATTCTGGCTTCTTTGGTGCTATTTGTGATGGTGGCTGCAATGTAAAACTATGATTTATACCTCAAATATGCACATTTTCGAACAAAACATAAATGTATTGTATAACATGATGTTATAAGACTGTCATCTGATGAAGTTGTTCAAGGTTAGTGATTAATTTTATCTCTATTTCTGGGTTTTATGAAAGCTACCTATGCGGTGGAAACATGGTGAAAACATGGCGTTGTGTGTTTGGCTATTGTGGTTAGCTAATATAAATACATATTGTGTTTTCGCTGTAAAACATTTAAAAAATCGGAAATGATGGCTGGATTCACAAGATGTTTGTCTTTCATTTGCTGTATTGGACTTGTGATTTCATGAAATTATATTATATGATATCCCTGTCCCGTTAGGCTAGGCTATGCTAGTCAGCTTTTTTGATGAGGATGCTCCCGGATCCGGGATGGGTAGCCCTGAAAGGTTTTAACAGTAGCAGGTAGCCTAGTGGTTAGAGCGTTTGACTTGTAACTGAACGGTTGCAAGATCAAATCCCTGAGCTGACAAGGTAAAATTCTGTCATTCTGCATATTACCAAGTCTAACACTTGTAAAACCATGGCAGTAGAATGGTTTAAATTAAGACCTTCACTTCATACACTAATACACATGTTCATTTATGGAAATACTATCATCAGAATAAAACTCAAATCTACAGTCAAGGCTATACTTCTGTCAACGGGAGTGAATCTATCAAAAAATACACAAGGTATTTGTAGCTCAATGTTTAACCATTGTTTCCATAGCCCTTACCACAATGGTGTTAATACAGATGATTAACTCAACTTTAAACCTTCTAAACTTGTCAAACAAAAACAACCCTCAGTTATTACTCATCGTCTATATCTACAGGGTGAAAAGGGAAGCTCATCCAGCGTCACCATCCTCTTGAAGAGCATTAAACATGATTTCTGCTGAGACCTTATTAGCCAGGGAGGATAGCCTTACAGCATGTTAGATAGTCTTACAGCATGTTAATACAATTATGCAGACTAAGCAAAAACCACATGCTGCAGCCAATTGGGCAATTTGTGATCCCCAACTTCCAAACAGGGATTCCAACCAAGTTGCAAGCGTCCACTCTAGTTGTGGGAAATTATTTTTAGCAACAGTGGCAATGTATTCGGCAAGATCAGTCATTTTAGAAGAGCGACCTGGGACAAAAGTACAACATTCATCGCCAATGATCGCACAAGTGCCCCCTTGAGCTGCCAAAAGGTAGTCAAGAGCCTCTCTGTTTTGAAGAGTCAATTCAGCCAATTCTTTTAGTTCCCCATTCAATTGTTCCAGGGCATTTCGAGTTGCATTGCCAATTTTCTCTACGTGTCTAGAGATATCACGAATTTGGTCTAGGGCACCTGCAACTCCATACCCAGGGAAAAACCCGTCAAAGAACCTGGAGGCAGGTGCCTGAGTGTGAGTGACGTCAGCCAGAGACCTCTTATCTCTCCTCATTCCAGGAGGTCGGTAGTGTCTAAAGAGAGCCTTCAAATTCTTGTCATTGTTTTGAACGGTTCTCATAGCTGTCACCACAAACCCAACAGTACAAGTACCTCCCCAGTTCAGGGGAAGGCTATAGTAAGCAGTCTTACCACACAACCAGTAGGTGCCATTAGGGGCTCCTCTCAGAGTTGTTCTATGTTTGTCAAACCAAATTGTAAACGGTTCCTTATCAGTCTGACCATTCTCCTGTATCACCTTTAAATTGCAAGCATTTGATCCATTAATATTCATTGTACAATTACATTTGAATTCACCCAAATAGTGATCTCCATATCCTCTAATACACCAAGGGGCAGTCATCACCCCAGCCACTGAAATGGGTGGGAGTGAAACATTATCTGGTCTCACATAACAGAATATATTGGGTTGATTATATACCTTAACATTGTTGGTCATAGTATAAAAAGGTATTTTTCCTGCCAATGCTATAGTAAAGTTAACCCCTATCGGGACTCCTAAAAGGGGGAAGCCTGCCCCTACCTTCACCGGACTCAACCCACACACCCAACAGTCCTTTCCTTTGGAGGTCAGGTTGGCAACCATTTGTGCTCTAGATAAGAACAAATTGTCCTCATGGTTGTGAGGGCCCAGCAGAGCTCTCCTTCTACGGTGACCATCTACTTCTGGGCCACTGCTCCAGGCCTGTGTTTGCCCCTTTGGCTCAGGACTCATTTGACCCTCTGTCAGGTTTCCTACAAGAAGACAGCCTACTGTTCCTATTAGCATTCCTGTGCTAATGCAGAGGAGGGCCACACGGCAGCGCCGGAACTGGCGAATCCTCATCTTCTCCTGGATCAGGAACTCGTCTGCAGGGCGACACGTGGATCCAGGTATCTCTCTCAGCAACCTTCACCGCAGTGGGGGGGGTCTGAAGAACTTGATATCAACGGGGGTCCTTCCAACTCTTTCTCCTGAAGTCTTTGACCACCACGGAATCACCTGGGTTCAAACAGCGCTCCGCTCCACCTGCTAAGTTCGGCAAAGACGCCTTCACCCGTGGGAAAAGAGTCTTAAGAACACCGTTAAGGGAGACACAATTCTCTACAATGTCTTCCTCCATTCCTTGCAGGGACAACCTGTTCTGGGGAAAAGGTGTATTAGTCATTAGTCTTAACGGGGTGTCTCTCAAGTCCAATCTAGGGCTACAGTCAACGTCACTGGCTAGGTCACAGGCATGGTCTTCACCGGCATCTGCTGTAGGGAGAAGCGTTGAAGGGTTAAGAATTGTACATTGTTTCAGAGTAACATGGGACATTGTCAACAATATGTTCTGATAGTCTAGGAGTCTCGCACGTGTCAAATGAGACATTTTTTTTTGCCTGTGTAAGGTATTGTTAGAGGAGACATTGCCACAATATTAGAACATGCCAAAACAGCCTCAGTAGTAGCCACTACCGATCTCAAACAGGAAACCATTCCACCTGATCACAGTACCCAGTAATAATAACCAACAGGTCTATATCCCATAATACTGTGTCAGTAGTAGCCACTACTGATCTCAAACAGGAAACAATTCCACCTGATCACAGTACCCAGTAATAATAACCAACAGGTCTATATCCCATAATACTGTGTCAGTAGTAGCCACTACCGATCTCAAACAGGAAACCATTCCCCCTGATCACAGTATCCAGTAATAATAACCAGCAGGTCTATATCCCATAATACTGTGTCAGTAGTAGCCACTACCGATCTCAAACAGGAAACAATTCCCCCTGATCACAGTATCCAGTAATAATAACCAACAGGTCTATATCCCATAATACTGTCAGGACCCGGTGTGAGAAACAGTCACTAAATAAATCGGCAGAACCCAGAAGATGAGGCAGACACAGCAGTACAAGAGACGGTGGTTTAATCAAAGAAAACATCTTCCGGCAAAAATATAACTCCACAACGTCCAAAGAAAAGCCAAGAGACAAAAATAGATATCTTCCAAAATACAAAGAAAATCCACAAAGTGGTAAGAACAGCAAGGGAAAAAACAAACCTCAAAAGACTAATCCAAAATAAACAAGAACAAAACCAGCGAACCTCTGGAAAATCCAACAAGAGAAAAAGTTTAACAGCATGGCTGGGGCTGGGTGCTAACTTACAAACACTGAGCAAAGAACTAAGGAACACACAGGGTTTAAATATCAACAAGGGAACGACACACAGGTGCAAACAATAAAAGAGCAAGGAAAAAACAAAAGGTTCAAAAAAGGTGCAAAACCTGACAAATACTGTGTCAGTAGTAGCCACTACCGATCTCAAACAGGAAACAATTCCACCTGATCACAGTATCCAGTAATAATAACCAACAGGTCTATATCCCATAATACTGTGTCAGTAGTAGCCACTACCGATCTCAAACAGGAAACAATTCCACCTGATCACAGTATCCAGTAATAATAACCAACAGGTCTATATCCCATAATACTGTGTCAGTAGTAGCCACTACCGATCTCAAACAGGAAACAATTCCACCTGATCACAGTATCCAGTAATAATAACCAACAGGTCTATATCCCATAATACTGTGTCAGTAGTAGCCACTACCGATCTCAAACAGGAAACAATTCCACCTGATCACAGTATCCAGTAATAATAACCAACAGGTCTATATCCCATAATACTGTGTCAGTAGTAGCCACTACCGATCTCAAACAGGAAACAATTCCACCTGATCACAGTATCCAGTAATAATAACCAACAGGTCTATATCCCATAATACTGTGTCAGTAGTAGCCACTACCGATCTCAAACAGGAAACAATTCCACCTGATCACAGTATCCAGTAATAATAACCAACAGGTCTATATCCCATAATACTGTGTCAGTAGTAGCCACTACCGATCTCAAACAGGAAACAATTCCACCTGATCACAGTATCCAGTAATAATAACCAACAGGTCTATATCCCATAATACTGTGTCAGTAGTAGCCACTACCGATCTCAAACAGGAAACAATTCCACCTGATCACAGTATCCAGTAATAATAACCAACAGGTCTATATCCCATAATACTGTGTCAGTAGTAGCCACTACCGATCTCAAACAGGAAACAATTCCCCCTGATCACAGTATCCAGTAATAATAACCAACAGGTCTATATCCCATAATACTGTGTCAGTAGTAGCCACTACCGATCTCAAACAGGAAACAATTCCCCCTGATCACAGTATCCAGTAATAATAACCAGCAGGTCTATATCCCATAATACTGTGTCAGTAGTAGCCACTACCGATCTCAAACAGGAAACAATTCCACCTGATCACAGTATCCAGTAATAATAACCAACAGGTCTATATCCCATAATACTGTGTCAGTAGTAGCCACTACCGATCTCAAACAGGAAACAATTCCACCTGATCACAGTATCCAGTAATAATAACCAACAGGTCTATATCCCATAATACTGTGTCAGTAGTAGCCACTACCGATCTCAAACAGGAAACAATTCCCCCTGATCACAGTATCCAGTAATAATAACCAACAGGTCTATATCCCATAATACTGTGTCAGTAGTAGCCACTACCGATCTCAAACAGGAAACAATTCCCCCTGATCACAGTATCCAGTAATAATAACCAGCAGGTCTATATCCCATAATACTGTGTCAGTAGTAGCCACTACCGATCTCAAACAGGAAACAATTCCACCTGATCACAGTATCCAGTAATAATAACCAACAGGTCTATATCCCATAATACTGTGTCAGTAGTAGCCACTACCGATCTCAAACAGGAAACAATTCCACCTGATCACAGTATCCAGTAATAATAACCAACAGGTCTATATCCCATAATACTGTGTCAGTAGTAGCCACTACCGATCTCAAACAGGAAACAATTCCCCCTGATCACAGTATCCAGTAATAATAACCAACAGGTCTATATCCCATAATACTGTGTCAGTAGTAGCCACTACCGATCTCAAACAGGAAACAATTCCCCCTGATCACAGTATCCAGTAATAATAACCAACAGGTCTATATCCCATAATACTGTGTCAGTAGTAGCCACTACCGATCTCAAACAGGAAACAATTCCCCCTGATCACATTATCCAGTAATAATAACCAACAGGTCTATATCCCATAATACTGTGTTAAAACTGCTGACATGAAACAACCTGTTAGTTCCTTACGTCCTTCTTTGTCAATCATTGGTTCATTGGTGAAATTAGCATTATGACAATATCTTTAATTAAATCATTCAAAAACCTTTATTAATGCAATTGCAGACAGAAGTTTGCAAACAGGAACATAGCACGCATGTTTCTGAGTAAGTTCTGCCTCAAACAAAAGGTCTCCAGTGGTTTAAACCCTAAGTCGCGCCCTGATGACGTCACTGCCGATATCATCATCCTCTACTCCTGAGACCAAAACCATGCCTACGAAGCTGTATAAACAGGGCCCTTATTGTTAGCTAAACACTTAACAGTAAATGTCCCCTTCCCCCAAAGTTGACCCATTGTGGAATGTTTACCTAGTCTTATCTCCTTCACTCGCCTGCAGAGTTCTGTCTAAGGGCCTCTTTATAATGAGGCAGAGAGAGAGAGAACTAAAATACCAAATGTAGAACAATACTAAACTTCTACAATGACTATATCTATTGTTAATCAGTAGTCTAAAACCCTATAAATGTAAGCAGGGTATTTTAACCCCTCCCCTTCTATTAATAAAACATAAGCATAATACATTATTCTAATACATCAAACATTTGGGTTTTTATGACCCCTGGGTGAACCCGACAAACCCGTCTCTGATACAAAGAGTTGGAGCGGTTCAGTTTGGTCCGTCAAGCCCAAGAAAGGGCTAGATATTAATGTCTGTTTCAATTTTAACAATGCCAACTCAGCCTTATCACTCCAGACCACAACTTCACTCGCCTCCATCTTTCTCCCATTAATACAATCCTGCAGCGGTTGAACTATCTCTGCGTAGTCCTTCAACCACGAACAATAGTAACCAGCACACACCCAACAAAGACATCATGTGCTGCTTGGTGACAGGTTTAGGCAAGGCTTTAATTGCCTCTAATCTATCCTCGTGAGATATATTTTTTGACTGTGAGCAAATCAACAAATCATCAACATATTGAACCAAAATACTTCCACCGGGGGCAACAAAACCTTCAAGGTTTCGAGCCATTTCTTGGGCAAAGATGGCAGGTGATTCAACCTAGCCTTGAGGCATCACGTCCATGTCCATTATTTTTTTACCAAGAAACGTAAACAGGAACAACTCCTGTGACTCTTCAGGGATACTGAAGAAATCATTCACCAAATCAATTACCGAAAAACACCAACTACCTGGAGACACCTGGGATAACATGCTAAGAGTGTTAGGCACCAACTACCTGGAGACACCTGGGATAACATGCTAACAGTGTTAGGCACCTGGGATAACATGCTAAGAGTGTTAGGCACCAACTACCTGGAGACACCTGGGATAACATGCTAAGAGTGTTAGGCACCAACTACCTGGAGGCACCTGGGATAACATGCTAACAGTGTTAGGCACCAACTACCTGGAGGCACCTGGGATAACATGCTAACAGTGTTAGGCACCAACTACCTGGAGGCACCTGGGATAACATGGTAATAGTGTGAGGCACCTTGGATAACATGCTAACAGTGTGAGGCACCAACTACCTGGAGGCACCTGGGATAACATGCTAACAGTGTGAGGCACCTGGGATAACATGCTAACAGTGTGAGGCACCAACTACCTGGAGGCACCTGGGATAACATGCTAACAGTGTTAGGCACCAACTACCTGGAGGCACCTGGGATAACATGCTAACAGTGTTAGGCACCAACTACCTGGAGGCACCTGGGATAACATGCTAACAGTGTTAGGCACCAACTACCTGGAGGCACCTGGGATAACATGCTAACAGTGTGAGGCACCAATTACCTGGAGGCACCTGGGATAACATGCTAACAGTGTTAGGCACCAACTACCTGGAGGCACCTGGGATAACATGCTAACAGTGTTAGGCACCAACTACCTGGATGCACCTGGGATAACATGCTAACAGTGTTAGGCACCTGGGATAACATGCTAACAGTGTTAGGCACC
Source organism: Salvelinus alpinus (assembly GCF_045679555.1). Taxonomy (NCBI): domain Eukaryota; kingdom Metazoa; phylum Chordata; class Actinopteri; order Salmoniformes; family Salmonidae; genus Salvelinus; species Salvelinus alpinus. The sequence continues at coordinate 130,584,824 of NC_092087.1, forward strand.
AACTACCTGGATGCACCTGGGATAACATGCTAACAGTGTTAGGCACCTGGGATAACATGCTAACAGTGTTAGGCACCAACTACCTGGATGCACCTGGGATAACATGCTAACAGTGTTAGGCACCAGGGGTGCTCTAGCATGTACAGCATCATTTACAAGTCTAAGGTCTTGCACAAAACGATAATCACCAGAAGGTTTTCCTAACAGATAAAATTGGTGTGTTACAGGGCGAATTCGGACAGGGAACCAGAGCTCTTCTTTCAACTAACGCACTATGAATGGGAATGATACCCTTTTCGGCTTCTTTGCTAAGAGTGTACTAAGCTTTATAAGGCCTTTTCATGCATACATTGTCGTTCTTTGACTGAGCCCACAGTTATTCTGGTACATCTGTTAGCCAATCAATGTGTGAATTATCTTGTAATAACACAGGCATGCTTTCAACAGGAATTGGTTATTTTCTTGGTATTGTCATTGCAGTAGCCCAATATGGGGAATAGAGAGTTGCTGTTGAAGCTGACCACTTTCCCTCTTCTTCCAAGGCCACCCAATCAGTTGCTTCCATCACTGTCTTCATCCGATCATCCACATCTTTCCATTGTGTTCCAGGAGCCTTTGATAAGCTACAGCATGTAACAGAACCAGACACCTCATACAGGCTATTCTTGGTATCTGTCAACAGCTACAAAGTCTTCTCCTCTGTATATCCCATCAGTCGTTATTTCAACTTTCTCTTTTTGCTTGGTCCATGTCTGTTGATATTCTGGGTCATCTTCACATGAGGGGACAGCAGCAGTGCAATGGAGGTGTTCAGAAACGTCCCAGTCAGCATGCAACAGGGGAAAGTAAGATGCCAGGCATAGCAATTTATCAGGCCGGGTAAGATGCCCGGCATAACATTCATCAGGCAGGGAAAGATGCCAGGCATAGCAATTTATCAGGCCGGGGAAGATGCCAGGCATAGCATTCATCAGGCAGGGGAAGATGCCAGGCATAACAATTCATCGGGCAGGGGAAGATGCCAGGCATAACAATTCATCAGGCAGTGGAAGATGCCAGGCATAGCAATTCATCGGGCAGGGAAAGATGCCAGGCATAACAATTCATCAGGCAGGGGAAGATGCCAGGCATAACAATTCATCGGGCAGGGAAAGATGCCAGGCATAACAATTCATCAGGCAGGGGAAGATGCCAGGCATAACAATTCATCAGGCAGGGAAAGATGCCAGGCATAACATTCATCAGGCAGGGAAAGATGCCATGTTCTCTTGATTCAAGTGACAATCCTTCTTCAGTACAGGCTACCATAAGAATATTTTGAAGATAAATACAGAATGCACAGGATGAGAGGACTAAAAACTAGAGTACTAATGGCCAATAGGGAATTGTCAATGTAAATAGGAGTTGGGTTTCAGTTCACCAGCTGTTTAGAATCTGTGGAATGTCACTCATGAACTCAGAGCTACATGTGCTATGTTCTGTACATTGAGTCAGGAGCAGGATACTTGTTATTTGGCCATTGGCCCAGTTGTACTGCAAGGACTTCTGATTGGTCAACCCCAGGCTAGGGTGGGGGGTTATAAATGGCATCCTGTTCCTTGTTCTGTGGAGAAAAACTGAGGACAGGGGAGGTTTAGTTTTAATGGTTTTATTTTTTATTTTATTTTTTAAATGTATTTAAATTGACTTACTGAAAATTCAGTAGATGTGTCCCTCTATTGTTCACTGATGAGATGTCTCCTCCTGGGCAGTTCACAGTTAAGGTTTGGTCTGGGCGGGTCCTCGTTGTCTTTTCATCAGATGAGAAATTCCCTCACGCCTTCCCATAGAATGCACAGAATCAATCATCCTGTTTGTGATGCCAGAGAGAACAAGCACAAGATGTACAATGCAAGGCTATCTCTTCAGACAACAACATTTCCCACCACACTTCCTGTATGGTTAATAATGGCATGCCATTGGTTACAATGTTGCCAGCTATGGTATACGAGGCGATAGTAGGCCTAGTTGGACAAGGCTATCTAAGTGTGCAAATGATGCAAGTAAAAGGTCAATATTAATTATTTCATGAAAACAAAATGTCTGTGATTCAACTAGACTTTCCAGAGTTTTCGTCAACTGATAATAACTAAAACTAATGAGGGATGAAATTACTAAAATGTGACTAAGATTAAAGTCTTTTGAGACTAAAAATATAAAATAAATACTTCTGTCAAACAATCTCTGAGACGCGGACATATACACTCTCTCACACACACAAACCTGACTCAAACCTTTGTGTGGTTAGTAGGCTAGTGACAACTCAAACCTTTGTTCTGTTAGTAGGCTAGTGACAACTCAAACCTTTGTGTGGTTAGTAGGCTAGTGACAACTCAAACCTTTGTGTGGTTAGTAGGCTAGTGACAACTCAAACCTTTGTGTGGTTAGTAGGCTAGTGACAACTCAAACCTTTGTGTGGTTAGTAGGCTAGTGACAACTCAAACCTTTGTGTGGTTAGTAGGCTAGTGACAACTCAAACCTTTGTTCTGTTAGTAGGCTAGTGACAACTCAAACCTTTGTGTGGTTAGTAGGCTAGTGACTCAAACCTTTGTTCTGTTAGTAGGCTAGTGACTCAAACCTTTGTTCTGTTAGTAGGCTAGTGACTCAAACCTTTGTTCTGTTAGTAGGCTAGTGACAACTCAAACCTTGGTTCTGTTAGTAGGCTAGTGACAACTCAAACCTTTGTTCTGTTAGTAGGCTAGTGACTCAAACCTTTGTTCTGTTAGTAGGCTAGTGACTCAAACCTTTGTTCTGTTAGTAGGCTAGTGACAACTCAAACCTTTGTGTGGTTAGTAGAATTTAAATACACAATTATGAGATTAAAAAATATATATATTTAAATTTACAAAGTTGCAAATCTGACAAAGTTTCCTCTGGATCTAAATGTTGCCATTTAAAGTATGAATTAGGAGCAGACAGTCTGCATGTCTGGTTCTTTCTGTTCTGTCCCAGTTGTAAATCCACTCACCTCTTTACATTTGTGTGAGTGGTTCTTCAGATTGTCCTCAGATCTGGAGTCAGTGATGAAGTCTGTCTCTCCCTCCTCTCTGTCTGTCTGCTTCTCTCTACAGCCAGGGATGATCTTTTATACAGAACAGCTGAGTGTGTTACATGTCTGTACCTGTGTGTGTGTGTGTGTGTGTGTGTGTGTGTGTGTGTGTGTGTGTGTGTGTGTGTGTGTGTGTGTGTGTGTGTGTGTGTGTGTGTGTGTGTGTGTGTGTGTGTGTGTGTGTGTGTGTGTGTGTGTGTGTGTGTGTGTGTGTGTGTGTGTGTGTGTGTGTGTGTGTGTGTTGGCTGTAGCTATCATGGAACTCAACTGCTCAATGAGCTGGTTCCTGTATCACAGAAAAACAAGAACAAAACCCTGTGTACATAAGGAGGAGGGAAGTCAACGTCTGGCTGATCTATTGTCTGGCTGATACATTGATCTAGAACCCCGTGGGGTGTAGCACAAGGACCCAGTCACTGTCACCCATTCAAAGAAGCTGATCCAAGAAAGTGGATATACGTCAAATCCGTCCTAATTTATGTAATGATCTAATGTAATTTTTTATTTTTTATTTTTTTAAATATTTATCTAATGGGCCTATAATGAGGTTACTAAATTCTGATGTTTATTCGGCTGTTTTCGCTGCGTAATATTTAGAAGTTGTCATTTTCTGGTGTTAAAATGTAGGGGGGGGCATAATGCTAACTCCCTTTCAAATACGCTGGTAACACAGTGAGTTAGACATGGGTGGTGGACATTACATTGTTTTGGGGATGGCATCCATAGAAGCATTATACTGTAGTCTGATTTTTACCAGAACATAGTGTAAAATGCACATATAAACATTAGCCTAAATTTAGGCACATTTATATGGGCGGCAATGAGGGTGAGTTGGTATCTACATGGTTTTCGCCAAACTTTTACCTAATCTATTATAGTGAATTCAAAGGGTATTTATTTAACCTTTATTTAACTAGACAATGGAATTCCCAATCACAGCGGGTTGTGATACAGTCTGGATTTGATCCAGGTTGTCTGTAGTGACACATCTATCACTGAGATGCAGTGTCTTAGACCACTGCTCCAGTTGGAAGCCCTGGGTAGTCCTGACCGCAACGCGAACCCAGGTCCAGCAACTGTCATCCCTGTCCGTCAAACACACAATACTGTAGTCGTGGCATATTCCCTGGTTCTACCCTTTATAAGGCCGGGAGTCAATTTGATCGTGTCGACAATATGGATTTTAAAGGCCATTTCTCATTGAGACGCCTGCAGCGTTGACCGTGTCGCCATCTTCCGCGAACGTAGGAACCTTTTAAAGCCATATTTCAGACAAGCCGCGATCAGATTACATCTTCTAGGTCTAACTCTGTTTCTCAACCGGGGGGTGCATCTGACCAGGGGGGAAAGTAATCCGGTCCGGTCTGGTATGGAGTACTGACAAAATAAATAGTGGGGGTACAGCGTACCGGTAAAACATGAGCCGATCACAATAAATAAAACAAATAAATAAAACTAAATCGCCAAGAAAACTGACACCATCAGTTATCATTACCGTCAGTCACATGAACATATGGATTTGAAAGCGGTTGGTGTATAAACGTGCACAGGTAGCATACAGGAGCCTTTTGAAGTTTGATAATCAGATGAAAACATCATAACTTGTTGGTGTTTATGGCACATTTAAAGGTCATACGTTTTAAAAGTTTAATGCCAATTCTTTACACACACACACAGGGACACACAGACACACACACACACACACACACACACACACACACACACACACACACGGACACACAAACACAAACAGGGACACACACAGGGACACTCACACACACATACACACAGGGACACACACCCACACACACATGGACACACACCCACACACATATGGACACACACCTACACACACAGGGACACACACCTACATACACAGGGACACACACACACACACACACACACACACACACACACACACACACACACACACACACACACACACACACACACACACACACACACACACACACACACACACACACACACACATGTTGATATCATGATCCAAATGCCAGAAGTACAGTATGTTTGTGTGTGTGTGTGTGTGTGTTCGCCTGTGTTCATGTGTTACCTGTGCTGAATAGTCCCACATCTCCCCCATTGCGTGCAGAGTTGCAGGCACTGAAAGTGAGAAACACAACAACACAAGGGGGTGGAGGGATATCAAGGACAGACAGATGATGTAGATTGTGTAAAGGCTCCCTGCTCTGGATAAAGATCAACAACAACCCAACCAGACACACTCTCAACCTGAGAGGGAAAAGGAGAGACAGATGGAGAGAGAGATAATGTCCACTGATCGTGTACAATTCCCCGCTGTTCTGGTTGCTACATCGTTTACCTGGTCTTGCGAAAGCAGACTTTTGCAATGTTCAGAGGTAAACTCCATATAAATGTGAATCGATTCTTGAATCACGATACGGTTCTAGAAGCATAAAGCCCTCTACTTTCATTTCACACCAAAAATCATTTCCCAAATGCAAAATTGACACTTTCTGTACACCACAGGAGGCTGGTGAGGGGAGGATGGCTCATAATAATGTCTGGAATGGAGAAAAGGAAGTGGTATCAAGCACATGGAAACCACGTGTTAGATACCATTCCACTCCTTCCGCTCCACCCATTACTATGAGGACGTCCCTCTTCTATTACAAATCAAATCAAATCAAATTGTGTTCCGAATACAACAGGTGAAATGCTTACTTACAAGCCCTTATCCAACGATGCCGTTTTAAGAAAATACCTCAAATAAATAATTAAAAAGTAAGGGGTAAGAAAACAAATAATTAAGAGCACCGGTAAATAATAATAGTGGGGGTATCGGTACAGAGTCAATGTGGAAGCTATATACAGGGGGTACCGGTACAGAGTCAATGTGTCAATGTGGAGGCTATATACAGGGGGTACCGGTACAGAGTCAATGTGTCAATGTGGAGGCTATATACAGGGGGTACCGGTACAGAGTCAATGTGAAGGCTATATACAGGGGACACAGGTACAGAGTCAATGTGTCAATGTGAAGGCTATATACAGGGGGTACCGATACAGAGTCAATGTGGAAGCTATATACAGGGGGTACCGGTACAGAGTCAATGTGTCAATGTGGAGGCTATATACAGGGGGTACCGGTACAGAGTCAATGTGAAGGCTATATACAGGGGGTACCGGTACAGAGTCAATGTGAAGGCTATATACAGGGGACACAGGTACAGAGTCAATGTGTCAATGTGAAGGCTATATACAGGGGGTACCGATACAGAGTCAATGTGGAAGCTATATACAGGGGGTACCGGTACAGAGTCAATGTGTCAATGTGGAGGCTATATACAGGGGGTACCGGTACAGAGTCAATGTGAAGGCTATATACAGGGGGTACCGGTACAGAGTCAATGTGAAGGCTAAATACAGGGGACACAGGTACAGAGTCAATGTGTCAATGTGAAGGCTATATACAGGGGGTACCGATACAGAGTCAATGTGGAAGCTATATACAGGGGGTACCGGTACAGAGTCAATGTGTCAATGTGGAGGCTATATACAGAGGGTACCAGTACAGAGTCAATGTGGAGGCTATATACAGGGGGTACCAGTACAGAGTCAATGTGTCAATGTGGAGGCTATATACAGGGGGTACCGGTACAGAGTCAATGTGTCAATGTGGAGGCTATTTACAGGGGACACAGGTACAGAGTCAATGTGGAGGCTATATACAGGGGGTACCGGTACAGAGTCAATGTGGAGGCTATATACAGGGGGTACCGGTACAGAGTCAATGTGGAGGCTATATACAGGGGGTACCGGAAACGAGTCAATGTGGAGGCAATATACAGGGGGTACCGGTACAGAGTCAATGTGGAGGCTATATACAGGGGGTACCGGTACAGAGTCAATGTGAAGGCTAAATACAGGGGACACAGGTACAGAGTCAATGTGTCAATGTGAAGGCTATATACAGGGGGTACCGATACAGAGTCAATGTGGAAGCTATATACAGGGGTACCGGTACAGAGTCAATGTGTCAATGTGAAGGCTATATACAGGGGTTACCGATACAGAGTCAATGTGGAAGCTATATACAGGGGGTACCGGTACAGAGTCAATGTGTCAATGTGGAGGCTATATACAGGGGGTACCAATACAGAGTCAATGTGGATGCTAAATACAGAGGACACAGGTACAGAGTCAATGTGTCAATGTGGAGGCTATATACAGGGGGTACCGGTACAGAGTCAATGTGTTAATGTGGAGGCTATATACAGGGGGTACCGATACAGAGTCAATGTGGAGGCTATATACAGGGGGTACCGGTACAGAGTCAATGTGGAGGCTATATGCAGGGGGTACCGGTACAGAGTCAATGTGTCAATGTGGAGGCTATATACAGGGGGTACCGGTACAGAGTCAATGTGTCAATGTGGAGGCTATATACAGGGGGTACCGGTACAGAGTCAATGTGGAGGCTATATACAGGGGGTACCGATACAGAGTCAATGTGTCAATGTGGAGGCTATATACAGGGGGTATCGGTACAGAGTCAATGTGGAGGCTTTATACAGGGGGTACCGGTACAGAGTCAATGTGGAGGCTATATACAGGGGGTACCGGTACAGAGTCAATGTGGAGGCTATATACAGGGGGTACCGGTACAGAGTCAATGTGGAGGCTATATACAGGGGGTACCGGTACAGAGTCAATGTGTCAATGTGCGGGGGCACCGTTGTCGAGGTAATTGAGATAATTATGTACATGTAGGTAGGGTTGTTAAAGTGGCTATGCATTGATGGGGGGGGGGGGGGGGTAATGTAAATAGTCTGGGTAGCCATTTGATTAGGTGTTCTGGAGTCTTATGTCTTGGGGATAGAAGCTGTTTAGAAGCGTCTTGGACTTAGACTTGGTGCATCGGTACCGCTTGCTGTGCTGTAGCAGAGAGAACAGTCTATGACCAGGGTGGCCTTCCTCTGACACCACCTGGTATAGAGGTCCTGGATAGCATGAAGCTTGGCCCCAGTGATGGCCCCAACCCCTGTTTAACTCTGCTACTACTCTCTGTTTATCGTATAAGTATAGTCCCTTCAACTATACATTCATGTACATATTACCTCAATTTGCCCGACTAACCAGTGCCCCCGCACATTGGCTACCCGGACTATCTGCATTGTGTCCTTCCACCCACCACCCGTCAACCCCTCTTTAACTCTACTGCTAGTCTCTGTTTTCATACATGCATAGTAACTTTAACCATACCTACACGTACATATTACCTCAATCAGCCCGACTAACCGGTGCCTGTATATAGCCTCTCTACTGTTATAGCCTATCTACTATTATAGCCTCACTACTGTTATAGCCTCGCTACTGTTATAGCCTCTCTACTATTATAGCCTCACTACTGTTATAGCCTATCTATTATTTTAGCCTCACTACTGTTATAGCCTCTCTACTGTTATAGCCTCTCTACTATTATAGCCTCTCTACTATTATAGCCTCACTACTGTTATAGCCTCACTACTGTTATAGCCTCACTACTGTATATAGCCTCACTACCGTTATAGCTTCACTACTGTATATAGCCTCTCTACTGTTATAGCCTCACTACTGTATATAGCCTCACTACCGTTATAGCCTCACTACTGTATATAGCCTCACTACTGTATATAGCCTCGCTACTGTTATAGCCTCACTACTGTTATAGCCTCACTACCGTTATAGCCTCACTACTGTATATAGCCTCGCTACTGTTATTTTTCACTGTCTTTTTAAATGTTTTTTTATTTCTTTACTTATCTATTGTTCACATAATACCTATTTTTAACTTAAAAATTGCACTGCTGGTTAGTAAGTAAGCATTTCACTGTAAGGTCTACACCTGTTGTATTCAGTGCACGTGACAAATAAACTTTGATGTGATATTTATGTATATATAAACATTCAGACAGAGGGGAAATCCGACAGAGGCAGAGAGAGGAAAGGGAGGACAGCCAGGCTTAGGATCTCCCCTGTTTAAACGTTCCTAGAAGGGTGTGATAGCCTGCTGATGTCAGAACAGTGTCCACATGACCTGCTGTTAGAAGAACTTCTGTCCCAGTGTTCTTTGAGTCTGTGTACGTTCCACTGAGACTGCTGTATAGTGTGCTACATTTTGCCATTTTAAATGGTCACACCTCACCACCCATTTTAATCAGGACACACCTCACCACCCATATTAATCAGGTCACATCTCACCACCCATTTTAATCAGGTCACACCTCACCACCCATTTTAATCAGGTCACACCTCACCACCCATTTTAATCAGGTCACACCTCACCACCCATTTTAATCAGGTCACATCACACCACCCATTTTAATCAGGTCACACCTCACCACCCATTTTAATCAGGCCACACCTCACCACCCATATTAATCAGGTCACACATCACCACCCATATTAATCAGGTCACACCTCACCACCCATATTAATCAGGTCACACCTCACCACCCATATTAATCAGGTCACACCTCACCACCCATTTTAATCAGGTCACACTTCACCACCCATTTTAATCAGGTCACACCTCACCACCCATATTAATCAGGTCACACCTCACCACCCATATTAATCAGGTCACACCTCACCACCCATTTTAATCAGGTCACACCTCACCACCCATTTTAATCAGGTCACACCTCACCACCCATATTAATCAGGTCACATCTCACCACCCATATTAATCAGGTCACACCTCACCACCCATATTAACCAGGTCACACCTCACCACCCATATTGGTCCAGTCACACCTCACCACCCATATTGATCAGGTCACACCTCACCACCCATATTGATCAGGTCACACCTCACCACCCATATTGAAAAGGTCACACCTCACCACCCATATTGATCAGGTCACACCTCACCACCCATATTGATCAGGTCACATCTCACCACCCATATTGGTCCAGTCACACCTCACCACCCATATTGGTCCAGTCACACCTCACCACTCATATTGGTCTGGTCACACATCATCACCCATATTGATCAGGTCACACCTCACCACCCATATTGATCAGGTCACACCTCACCACCCACACAACTGGAGCAAACATACTGTATCTCAAAGGCCATTGCACAGCATTTAGGGGAAATGGGTGGTTCAATATAAACTGTCATGCAACATTTATTGAGCTAAACGCACCCCACGTGTACCTCGAAACCACCCGCAGCGAAAGCCTCAGACAGACACCAAACAAAATAAAAGTACAGACAAGTTTACAAAATAAGAGTCCTCTTAATAGAGGGAGATGAACAGGTCTAATTAAGTGCCTCTTAGTAGATTCAAGCTGATGGTGCATCTATCCTCCTTTCATCCTCCCTCTCTCTCTCTTCTTCCCCCTGTCTCCTGCTCTTCCTCCCTCTCTCTCTCTTCTTCCCCCTGTATCCTGCTCTTCCTCCATCTCTCTCTCTTCTTCCCCCTGTCTCCTTCTGTTCCTTCCTCTCTTCTTCCCCCTCTCTTCCTCCCTCTCTCTTCCTCCTGTTCCTCTCTCTTTCCCAAACTCTTTCTCCTCCCCTCTTCGTGTTATGATGTGTCTAGGTTAAACTGCTCCTAGATCTATGGCTGATGGATGCCATACAATAGTATGTATCTCTCTAGCAGTGCTGCCATCTACAGGACAGACTGAGTTACTGCAGCTGTAGCAGTGCTGTCATCTACAGGACAGACTGAGTTACTGCAGCTGTAGCAGTGCTGCCATCTACAGGACAGACTGAGTTACTGCAGCTGTAGCAGTGCTGCCATCTACAGGACAGACTGAGTTACTGCAGCTGTAGCAGTGCTGCCATCTACAGGACAGACTGAGTTACTGCAGCTGTAGCAGTGGTGTCATCTACAGGACAGACTGAGTTACTGCAGCTGTAGCAGTGCTGCCATCTACAGGACAGACTGAGTTACTGCAGCTGTAGCAGTGCTGCCATCTACAGGACAGACTGAGTTACTGCAGCTGTAGCAGTGGTGTCATCTACAGGACAGACTGAGTTACTGCAGCTGTAGCAGTGCTGCCATCTACAGGACAGACTGAGTTACTGCAGCTGTAGCAGTGCTGCCACCTATAGGACAGACTGAGTTACTGCAGCTGTAGCAGTGCTGTCATCTTCAGGACAGACTGAGTTACTGCAGCTGTAGCAGTGCTGCCATCTACAGGACAGACTGAGTTACTGCAGCTGTAGCAGTGCTGCCACCTATAGGACAGACTGAGTTACTGCAGCTGTAGCAGTGCTGTCATCTTCAGGACAGACTGAGTTACTGCAGCTGTAGCAGTGCTGCCATCTACAGGACAGACTGAGTTACTGCAGCTGTAGCAGTGCTGCCATCTACAGGACAGACTGAGTTACTGCAGCTGTAGCAGTGCTGCCATCTACAGGACAGACTGAGTTACTGCAGCTGTAGCAGTGGTGTCATCTACAGGACAGACTGAGTTACTGCAGCTGTAGCAGTGCTGCCATCTACAGGACAGACTGAGTTACTGCAGCTGTAGCAGTGCTGCCACCTATAGGACAGACTGAGTTACTGCAGCTGTAGCAGTGCTGTCATCTTCAGGACAGACTGAGTTACTGCAGCTGTAGCAGTGCTGCCATCTATAGGACAGACTGAGTTACTGCAGCTGTAGCAGTGCTGCCACCTATAGGACAGACTGAGTTACTGCAGCTGTAGCAGTGCTGTCATCTTCAGGACAGACTGAGTTACTGCAGCTGTAGCAGTGCTGCCATCTACAGGACAGACTGAGTTACTGCAGCTGTAGCAGTGCTGCCACCTATAGGACAGACTGAGTTACTGCAGCTGTAGCAGTGCTGTCATCTTCAGGACAGACTGAGTTACTGCAGCTGTAGCAGTGCTGCCACCTATAGGACAGACTGAGTTACTGCAGCTGTAGCAGTGCTGCCACCTATAGGACAGACTGAGTTACTGCAGCTGTAGCAGTGTTGCCACCTATAGGACATACTGAGTTACTGCAGCTGTAGCAGTGTTGCCACCTATAGGACATACTGAGTTACTGCAGCTGTAGCAGTGCTGCCACCTATAGGACAGACTGAGTTACTGCAGCTGTAGCAGTGTTGCCACCTATAGGACAGACTGAGTTACTGCAGCTGTAGCAGTGTTGCCACCTATAGGACAGACTGAGTTACTGCAGCTGTAGCAGTGATGCCATCTACAGGACAGACTGAGTTACTGCAGCTGTAGCAGTGCTGCCATTTATAGGACAGTAGGAGTTACTGCAGCTGTAGCAGTGCTGCCACCTATAGGACAGACTGAGTTATTGCAGCTGTAGCAGTGTTGCCACCTATAGGACAGACTGAGTTAATGCAGCTGTAGCAGTGTTGCCACCTATAGGACAGACTGAGTTACTGCAGCTGTAGCAGTGCTGCCATCTATAGGACAGACTGAGTTACTGCAGTTGTAGCTGTGCTGCCACCTATAGGACAGACTGAGTTACTGCAGTTGTAGCTGTGCTGCCATTTATAGGACAGTAGGAGTTACTGCAGCTGTAGCAGTGTTGCCACCTATAGGACAGACTGAGTTACTGCAGCTGTAGCAGTGCTGCCACCTATAGGACAGACTGAGTTACTGCAGCTGTAGCAGTGTTGCCACCTATAGGACAGACTGTGTTACTGCAGCTGTAGCAGTGCTGCCACCTATAGGACATACTGAGTTACTGCAGCTGCAGCAGTGCTGCCACCTATAGGACAGACTGAGTTACTGCAGCTGTAGCAGTGCTGCCATCTATAGGACAGACTGAGTTACTGCAGCTGTAGCAGTGCTGCCATCTATAGGAAATACTGAGTTACTGCAGCTGCAGCAGTGCTGCCACCTATAGGACAGACTGAGTTACTGCAGCTGTAGCAGTGCTGCCATCTATAGGACAGACTGAGTTACTGCAGCTGTAGCAGTGCTGCCATCTACAGGACAGACTGAGTTACTGCAGCTGTAGCAGTGCTGCCATCTACAGGACAGACTGAGTTACTGCAGCACAACCCTACAGTCAGAGAGTACAACACAACAACTACAGTCGTTTGATTAATATATTTATTTAACAGGGACAATACACATCAATGAACAGTTCTGTAAATATGCCAGATTGAGACAACTGTCTATCTGTAGTCCCTGGGCAGATATTATTATTCACTTGCGGCATGTGTATATAACAATATCATCAGCATATTATATATCAACACCGTGACACATGAAGCATGTCCTGTATATACAGTGGGGAGAACAAGTATTTGACACACTGCCGATTTTTCAGGTTTTCCTATTTACAAAGCATGTAGAGGTATGTCATTTTTCTCATAGGTACACTTCAACTGTGAGAGACGGAATCTAAAACAAAAATCCAGAAAATCACATTGTATGATTTTTAAGTAATTAATTTGCATTTTATTGCATGACATAAGTATTTGATCACCTACCAACCAGTAAAAATTCCGGTTCTCACAGACCTGTTAGTTTTTCTTTTAGAAGCCCTCCTGTTCTCCACTCATTACCTGTATTAACTGCACCTGTTTGAACTCGTTACCTGTATAAAAGACACCTGTCCACACACTCAATCAAACAGACTCCAACCTCTCCACAATGGCCACGACCAGAGAGCTGTGTAAGGACATCAGGGATACAATTGTAGACCTGCACAAGGCTGGAATGGGCTACAGGACAATAGGCAAGCAGCTTGGTGAGAAGGCAACAACTGTTGGCGCAATTATTAGAAAATGGAAGAAGTTCAAGATGACGATCAATCACCATCGGTCTGGGGCTCCATGCAAGATCTCACCTCGTGGGGCATCAATGATCATGAGGAAGAACTATCATCTGCCCAGAACTACACGGCAGGACCTGGTCAATGACCTGAAGAGAGCTGGGACCACAGTCTCAAAGACCCATTAGTAACACAAATACTTCTTCTCCCCACTGTATAAGCTAAAGTGTAAAGGCCCTAAAACGGATCCTTGTGGGACCCCATTGTGCAGTTGCCAGACAATTACACTTTCTGCTTGATTCAAACACTGTATTCTGTAAGTGTTGAGGGAATTAAATAATTCCTCTAATGTACTCATTAATTAAATTCAATCTGTCTATTTATAAGAATTTGTAAGATACTTATTAACATAAAATAGACAGGATACAGTCTTATTAAAATTAGATAATAGTATTTATTCTCGGAGCACGCTACCATTTGTACATAAACAACAGTTTATATACAAGATATGACATCATAGGTTACAGAATAATTCTCCTCGTCCTGACCAATATAAAACAGGTTCAAAAGTTCATTCCAACTTCCCAGCGCACACACATGACACACAATATAATCTATTCTCCTGAAGGCTCACTATAATTTATTACCACTTTAGCAGACAACTCAAGATAATGGAAGACCTAAAAAGTTACTCACTGCCTTAACTAAACATCTCAGGGCTAAGTTGGGTCAGTTCAACCATAGTTTAACGACCCTTTCTGCTTATTTTATAACCCACAACACAAATCTCTTTTCACTAGGCGTGCAGAGTTCAATTAGTTATAGTTTTATCTAAAGCTAGAAATTGTTTTAATTATTTATTAACAAAATTCCTAACAGTAAGATGAACTAATCCATCCATTTTAAAGCATTGGGGGAGAAATTTAACTTTGCTAGATTAGAGAGTATTATTCTGTGATTTACAGTGTCAAATGCTTTTAGAAAATATATAAAACACAGCTCCTACCACTTCACCTTTGACACATTTGTATTTAAACCTTCTCCAAAAAGACCAACTCTGAAGCCGAATTGCATGGGTTACAATGAGAAATCACTAGTATTCAAGGGACCAGTCAATTGCTCAGCAACTACCCTCTCTCTGCAGCCTTTGAAACAATTGGTGAAATACTTCTAGGTCTATAATTATTGACCTTAAAACAATCTCCAGACTTGAACATGGTGGTAACAGCAGCTGACTTCCATTCCCTTGGGATGATACCTTGGTTTATGGATAGATTAATTTGATGTGTTATTGGTGATGTTTAAATATCATTATGTGTTTTAAAGAACACATTATCAAAACCATAGACATCTTTGACTTTAGAGGTTTTCAAACTTTCACCTCCAGTAGAATCATATCAAACATTTTGAGTGAGTCTTCGCATTGGGTGTTAAATAACTCGCTCACTGTCAACTTTTGCCCCACATCTAGTCCAGACTGAATAAAGAAATTGTTAAAAGCAGTGGCTATAGAGTAACTCTATCAATTTTCATATTTACACATACAGTATTTTAATTGTTTGACAGCCGCCATGTAAATTTAAGGTAAAATGTCATTTGTTTAGGTCTGGGGGGGAGAAAGATGCACCGAGTACCACCCAGGGGAAAACATATTCTAATGATTCCCCTGGTTGTCAACGTGGTTCCTGGTGAGCTGTACAGGCAACACACCCACTGCCTGGAATGAATTTACTCCAGTGTGTTGTGAGGGGTACATTATACAGAGATGTAAAAGAACCATAGGTATAGGAGTGCTGAACTCTGGACAGAAAAGGTAGAAAAGAGATGCACACTCTTACTGTAGAGTGGAGTAGAGTGTACTGTGGGGGTGGAAGGTTTGTGTACTGTGGGGGTGGAAGGTTTGTGTACTGTGGGGGTGGAAGGTTTGTGTACTGTGGGGGTGGAAGGTTTGTGTACTGTGGGGGTGGAAGGTTTGTGTGCTGTGGGGGTGGAAGGTTTGTGTGCTGTGGGGGTGGAAGGTTTGTGTACTGTGAGGGGGGAAGGTTTGTGTGCTGTGGGGGTGGAAGGTTTGTGTACTGTGGGGGTGGAAGGTTTGTGTACTGTGGGGGTGGAAGGTTTGTGTACTGTGGGGGTGGAAGGTTTGTGTGCTGTGGGGGTGGAAGGTTTGTGTGTTGTGGGGGTGGAAGGTTTGTGTACTGTGGGGGTGGAAGGTTTGTGTGTTGTGGGAGTGGAAGGTTTGTGTGTTGTGGGGGTGGAAGGTCTGTGTGTTGTGGGGGTGGAAGGTCTGTGTACTGTGGGGGTGGAAGGTTTGTGTGCTGTGGGGGTGGAAGGTTTGTGTGCTGTGGGGGTGAAAGATTTGTGTTCTGTGGGGGTGAAAGGTTTGTGTGTTGTGGGGGTGGAAGGTTTGTGTACTGTGGGGGTGGAAGATTTGTGTGCTGTGGGGGTGGAAGGTTCGTGTCCTGTGGGGGTGGAAGGTTTGTGTGTTGTGGGGGTGGAAGGTTTGTGTGCTGTGGGGGTGGAAGGTTTGTGTACTGTGGGGGTGGAAGGTTTGTGTACTGTGGGGGTGGAAGGTTTGTGTGTTGTGGGGGTGGAAGGTTTGTGTGTTGTGGGGGTGGAAGGTTTGTGTACTGTGGGGGTGGAAGGTTTGTGTGCTGTGGGGGTGGAAGGTTTGTGTACTGTGGGGGTGGAAGGTTTGTGTACTGTGGGGGTGGCAGGTTTGTGTGTTGTGGGGGTGGCAGGTTTGTGTGTTTTGGTGGTGGAAGGTTTGTGTACTGTGGGGGTGGAAGGTTTGTGTGTTGTGGGAGTGGAAGGTTTGCGTGTTGTGGAGGTGGAAGGTTTGTGTACTGTGGGGGTGGAAGGTTTGTGTACTGTGGGGGTGGAAGGTTTGTGTACTGTGGGGGTGGAAGGTTTGTGTACTGTGGGGGTGGAAGATTTGTGTACTCTGGGGGTGGAAGGTTTGTGTTTTGTGGGGGTGGAAGGTTTGTATTTTTCACACTTGTCCCCAGTCAGGTGAGTGTCACAGGTGAGGGTGTACAGGAAATAAAAGCCCTCCCTGCTTTTGTTACACCAGTGTCCGTGTGTTCCCTGCTCGAGGTCGACGGTACAGTGCAACAGGTTGTCATTTTCATTCATAATATCTTCATCCCAGACAACCACCTTTAGTCTCAGGTCTTTGTCAAAGGGACCCATGTCAAAGGTAGCATTCCAGACAGGATTGTTGGAATAAATCACATTGGTCTTATGGGACTTGGAACCGTAGGTGACCACAGCGTACCTGTAGCAGGTGGAGAAACAGGAAGTTGGAAACAAACTGTAAAGATTCAAATACTATGGCATGCCACAAGAGGGCGATCAAATTCATTCCATGGAGGACCTAGTCTATACTGGTTTTAGTTCCTTTCAATTAAGACTAAAGACAACCAGGTGAGGGGATTTCCTTACTAATGAGTGACCTTAATTCATCAATCAAATACAAGGGAGGAGAGAAAACCGTCAGACACACGGCCCTCCGTGGAATGAGTGAAAAGGGGCTACTCCAGTTGGCACATATTGCTTGTGATCCCAAATGGATCCCTATTCCCTATATAGTGTACAAAGTACACTCTTAGAAAAAAAAATGCTATCTAGAATCCAAAAGGGTTCTTAGGCTGTCCCCACAAGACAGAAGAACCCTTTTTGGTTCCATGTAGAAATCTTTTGAGTTCAAAATTGAAGCCTTTTCACAGAGGATTCTACATGGAACCAAAAAGGGTTCTCCTATGGGGTCAGACAAATAAACCGTTTTGAACCCTTTTTTTTTAAGAGTGTAGTGCACTCTATAGAGAATAAAATACTTGTAATGGAAAATGATCACGCTTGTTTGAGCATCTGTCAAGGCTGTGGGTAACTGTTGAAAGAAGTCAGGCGCAGGAGAGCTGAGATGTGTGGACAAGGTATTTAATACAAGAAAAAACACCAGTATAAACACAATACTATGGTGCTGGAAAAATACCGGTACCACGAAATAAACGGGCGTAATAACAAAACCTGGTAACAATACACCAGCCGTCAGATACAGCCTTACAATAAAACAAACCGCACACAAACATGGGGGAAACCAGAGGGTTAAATAATGAACATGTAATTGGGGAATTGAAACCAGGTGTGTAAAAAACAAAGACAAAACAAATGGAAAATGAAAAGTGGATCGGTGATGGCTAGATGGCCGGTGACGTCGACCGCCGAACGCCGCTCGAACAAGAAGAGGGAGCGACTCCGGCGGAAGTCGCGACAGCATCAAGATTAGTATACAGTAGTTTGCTGTTTATCTTACATTGTAATTGTAGTGGTTACACTCAAACATATGAGCGAAAGACACTGAAAATACTTATTTTTGGTTCAAAATACGTATTTGGGTTGTGCTAATTGGGAAGGGGTTCCAGATAGCGAACTGCACGTTCTGCTCTGTGCTCCAGCCGCCAGGCACTTCAGTTGAAAAAAGTTAGCTGCACCCAACCTTTCAAAAGCCAGATCAGCCCCGAAAACACTTTTGAGAAAGCAAAACAACAGAGTTTTCAAACCCAGATGTTCAACAGGCTAATAGTGCCGTGAACGCCTCATGAAGTAAACCAGGGTTTGGGGTTTAGCAAGTTAACGGGAAAACCTGGATGTGAGACAATGTCTTAAAGATACGCTTTCAATCAAAACTGTCATTACTACAACCTAGTGAAAGTAGCTGAAACTGTCATTACTACAACCTAGTGAAAGTGGCTGAAACTGTCATTACTACAACCTAGTGAAAGTGGCTGAAACTGTCATTACTACAACCTAGTGAAAGGGGCTGAAACTGTCATTACTACAACCTAGTGAAAGGGGCTGAAACTGTCATTACTACAACCTAGTGAAAGGGGCTGAAACTGTCATTACTACAACCTAGTGATAGTAGCTGAAACTGTCATTACTACAACCTAGTGAAAGGGACAAACTGTCATTACTACAACCTAGTGAAAGTGGCTGAAACTGTCATTACTACAACCTAGTGAAAGTGACAAACTAACATGACCTTTAGACCTGATGACGTATTTCTGCTATGCTAGAGCTATGGTAACTAAGGTCGCCATGACATTGACTGCAACCATGATCTGGGAGGCAGGTTTATTATTGGGATGAGTCATGTCCTTGAGGCCCGTACTTAGTGATTTTCGCTAGCAAAGTCAAAATTTGCTTTTTTTTTAAATTTCAATTGGCTTTTTGCTCTTAATTTAAGTTTAGGGTTAGGCATTAGGTTTAGTGGTGTGGTTAATGTTAGGGTTATGCATTAGGTTTAGCAGTGTGGTTAGGGTTAGATTTAAAATCAGATTTGATGACTTTATGGCGGTGCCAGCTAGTGATCAGTCTGCAGAGCTGTCTCCAGAACAAGATGAATGAACAAAAATGATAACCTGCATCAGGAATTTCTATTGAAAAAGCAGTTATGGCCCTCATGATTTAAAAACTTCTTGTCAATAGGGGGGCGTTGTTTTCACTTTGGAAAAAATCGTGCCCAAATGAAACGGCCTCGTACTCTTTTCTAGATCATACAATATGCATATTATTATTACTATTGGATAGAAAACACTCAGAAGTTTCTAAAACTGTTTGAATTATGTCTGTGAGTAAAGCAGAACTCATTTTGCAGCAAACTTCCATGCAGGAAGTGAAAAATCTGAAAACGAGGCTCTGTTTCAGGGCCTGCCTATTCAATTGCCTTATATTTATCGATATGCATGCACTTCATACGCCTTCCACTAGATGTCAATAGGCAGTGGAAGGTGGAATGGGGTGTCTAGCTTGATCTGAGGTCGAACAAGAACTTTTGGAGTGTCAGGTCAGGAATTTCCTTTGTCTACCAAGGCGCGCGAAGTACCTCCATATTGTCTTCTGATAAGCGTTTGGTTTACACGGCGAATATCTCCGGCTCTGATTTTATTTGATACATGTGATAATAACATCGTAAAGTAGGTTTTTTCAACCGAGTTTTATCAGTTTATTCAACGTTTATGTCATGTTTTGTCTTTGATCATGTCTTGTCCCTGTGCTTCCCTCTGCTGGTCTTATTAGGTTCTTTCTCTTTCTCTCTCTCTATCGTTCCGTTCATGCTCCCAGCTGTTTCTCATTCTCCCTACGACCTCATTTACTCTTTCACACCTGTCCCCTATTTTGCCCTCTGATTAGAGTCCCTATTTCTCCCTCTGTTTTCCGCTCCTGTCCTTGTCGGATTCTTGTTTGATGTTTGCAGTTCCTGTGTCTTGTTCCGCCCTGTCGTGTTCTTTTGCCTTCTTCAGATGCTGCGTGTGAGCAGGTGTCTATGTCAGCTACGGCCTGTGCCTTCCTGAAGCGACCTGCAGTCTGTGGTCGCGTCTCCAGTCGTTCCTCTCTATTGACGAGAGGATTTCAGTTTCCTGTTTTGGATTTCCATTGATTTATATCCAGGAGTATCATTATTTGTTTTATACTGGAATAAAGACTCTGTTACTATTACGTCGCTTTTGGGTCCTCATTCATCTGCATAACAGAAGAATCCGACCAAGAATGGACCCAGCGACTACGGATTCTCTCAACACTGCCGTCGAGTTCCAGGGAGCTATGCTCGGCAGACACGAGCAGGAATTGTTTGCTGCTCGTCATGCCGTTGAGACCCTGGCCGCTCAGGTCTCCGATCTCTCTGGACAGTTTCAGAGTCTTCGTCTCGTGCCACCAGCTACTTCCTGGTCTTCCGAGTCTCCGGAACCTAGGGTTAATAACCCACCATGTTACTCTGGGCAGCCCACTGAGTGAGTGTCGCTCCTTTCTCACCCAGTGTGATATTGTGTTCTCTCTCCAGCCCAACACGTACTCAAGAGAGAGAGCTCGGATCGCTTACGTCATATCACTCCTTACTGGTCGGGCTCGGGAGTGGGGCACAGCTATCTGGGAGGCAAGGGCTGAGTGTTCTAACGATTATCAGAACTTTAAAGAGGAGATGATACGGGTTTTTGATCGTTCAGTTTTTGGGAAGGAGGCTTCCAGGGCCCTGGCTTCCCTATGTCAAGGTGATCGATCCATAACGGATTACTCTATAGAGTTTCGCACTCTTGCTGCCTCCAGTGACTGGAACGAGCCGGCGTTGCTCGCTCGTTTTCTGGAGGGACTTCACGCTGAGGTTAAGGATGAGATTCTCTCCCGGGAGGTTCCTTCCAGCGTGGACTCTTTGATTGCACTCGCCATCCGCATAGAACGACGGATAGATCTTCGTCATCGAGCTCGTGGAAGAGAGCTCGCGTTAACGGTGCTTCCCCTCTCCGCATCTCAACCATCTCCTCCCACCCACCGGCTCAGAGACTGAGCCCATGCAGCTGGGAGGTATTCGCATCTCGACTAAGGAGAGGGAACGGAGAATCACCAACCGCCTTTGCCTCTATTGCGGTTCTGCTGGACATTTTGTCATGTCATGTCCAGTAAAAGCCAGAGCTCATCAGTAAGCGGAGGGCTACTGGTGAGCGCTACTACTCAGGTCTCTCCATCAAGATCCTGTACTACCTTGTCGGTCCATCTACGCTGGACCGGTTCGGCTGCTTCCTGCAGTGCCTTGATAGACTCAGGGGCTGAGGGTTGTTTTATGGACGAAGCATGGGCTCGGAAACATGACATTCCTCTCAGACAGTTAGGGAAGCCCACGCCCATGTTCGCCTTAGATGGTAGTCTTCTCCCCAGTATCAGATGTGAGACACTACCTTTAACCCTCACAGTATCTGGTAACCACAGTGAGACCATTTCCTTTTTGATTTTTCGTTCACCTTTTACACCTGTTGTTTTGGGTCATCCCTGGCTAGTATGTCATAATTCTTCTATTAATTTGGTCTAGTAATTCTATTCTATCCTGGAACGTTTCTTGTCATGTGAAGTGTTTAATGTCTGCTATCCCTCCTGTGTCTTCTGTCCCCTCTACTCAGGAGGAACCTGGTGATTTGACAGGAGTGCCGGAGGAATATCATGATCTGCGCACGGTCTTCAGTCGGTCCAGAGCCAGCTCCCTTCCTCCTCACCGGTCGTATGATTGTTGTATTGATCTCCTTCCGGGGACCACTCCCCCTCGGGGTAGACTATACTCTCTGTCGGCTCCCGAACGTAAGGCTCTCGAGGATTATCTGTCTGTTTCTCTCGACGCCGGTACCGTGGTGCCTTCTTCCTCTCCCGCCGGAGCGGGATTTTTCTTTGTTAAGAAGAAGGACGGTACTCTGCGCCCCTGCGTGGATTATCGAGGGCTGAATGACATAACGGTTAAGAATCGTTATCCGCTTCCCCTTATGTCGTCAGCCTTCGAGATTTTGCAGGGAGCCAGGTGCTTTACTAAATTGGACCTTCGTAACGCTTACCATCTCGTTACGCATCAGAGAGGGGGACGAGTGGAAAACGGCGTTTAACACTCCGTTAGGGCATTTTGAATACCGGGTTCTGCCGTTCGGTCTCGCTAATGCTCCAGCTGTCTTTCAGGCATTAGTTAATGATGTACTGAGAGACATGCTGAACATTTTTGTTTTCGTTTACCTTGACGATATCCTGATTTTTTCACCGTCACTCGAGATTCATGTTCAGCACGTTCGACGTGTACTCCAGCGCCTTTTAGAGAATTGTCTCTACGTGAAGGCTGAGAAGTGCGCCTTTCATGTCTCCTCTGTCACTTTTCTCGGTTCTGTTATTTCCGCTGAAGGCATTCAGATGGATCCCGCTAAGGTCCAGGCTGTCAGCGATTGGCCCGTCCCTAAGTCACGTGTCGAGTTGCAGCGTTTTCTCGGTTTCGCTAATTTCTATCGGCGTTTCATTCGTAATTTCGGTCAAGTGGCTGCCCCTCTCACCGCTCTGACTTCTGTCAAGACTTGCTTTAAGTGGTCCGGTTCCGCCCAGGGAGCTTTTTTGATCTCCTCAAGAAGCGTTTTACATCCGCTCCTATCCTTGTTACTCCTGACGTCACTAAACAATTCATTGTCGAGGTTGACGCTTCAGAGGTGGGCGTGGGAGCCATTCTGTCTCAGCGCTTCCAGTCTGACGATAAGGTCCATCCTTGCGCTTACTTTTCTCATCGCCTGTCGCCATCGGAACGCAACTATGATGTGGGTAACCGCGAACTGCTCGCCATCCGCTTAGCCATAGGCGAATGGCGACAGTGGTTGGAGGGGGCGACCGTCCCTTTTGTCGTTTGGACTGACCATAAGAACCTTGAGTACATCCGTTCGGCCAAACGACTTAATGCACGTCAAGCTCGTTGGGCGTTGTTTTTCGCTCGTTTCGAGTTCGTGATTTCCTATCGTCCGGGAAATAAGAACACCAAGCCTGATGCCTTATCCCGTCTCTTTAGTTCTTCTGTGGCTTCTACCGACCCCGAGGGGATTCTCCCTGAAGGGCGTGTTGTCGGGTTGACTGTCTGGGGAATTGAGAGACAGGTGTAAAGCAAGCACTCACTCACACTGCGTCGCCGCGCGCTTGTCCTAGTAACCTTCTGTTTGTTCCTGTCTCTACTCGTCTGGCTGTTCTTCAGTGGGCTCACTCTGCCAAGTTAGCTGGCCACCCCGGCGTTCGGGGTACGCTTGCTTCTATTCGCCAGCGGTTTTGGTGGCCTACTCAGGAGCGGGACACGCGTCGTTTCGTGGCTGCTTGTTCGGACTGCGCGCAGACTAAGTCAGGTAACTCTCCTCCTGCCGGTCGTCTCAGACCGCTTCCCATTCCTTCTCGACCATGGTCTCACATCGCCTTAGACTTTATTACCGGTCTGCCTTCGTCTGCGGGGAAGACTGTGATTCTTACGGTTATCGATAGGTTCTCTAAGGCGGCACATTTCATTCCCCTCGCTAAGCTTCCTTCCGCTAAGGAGACGGCACAAATCATCATTGAGAATGTGTTCAGAATTCATGGCCTCCCGTTAGACGCCGTTTCAGACAGAGGTCCGCAATTCACGTCACAGTTTTGGAGGGAGTTCCTGTCGTTTGATTGGTGCTTCCGTCAGTCTCTCTTCCGGGTTTCATCCCCAGTCTAACGGTCAAGCAGAAAGGGCCAATCAGTCGATTGGTCGCATTTTACGCAGCCTTTCGTTTCGAAACCCTGCGTCTTGGGCAGAACAGCTCCCCTGGGCTGAGTACGCTCACAACTCGCTTCCTTCGTCTGCTACCGGGCTGTCCCCGTTTCAGAGTAGTCTTGGCTACCAGCCTCCTCTGTTTTCGTCCCAGCTCGCCGAGTCCAGCGTTCCCTCCGCTCAGGCTTTTGTCCAACGTTGTGAGCGCACCTGGAGGAGGGTCAGGTCTGCACTTTGCCGTTACAGGGCGCAGACTGTGAGAGCCGCCAATAAGCGTAGGATTAAGAGTCCTAGGTATTGTCGCGGTCAGAGAGTGTGGCTTTCCACTCGTAACCTTCCCCTTACGACAGCTTCTCGCAAGTTGACTCCGCGGTTCATTGGTCCGTTCCGTGTCTCTCAGGTCGTCAATCCTGTCGCTGTGCGACTGCTTCTTCCCGCAACATCTTCGTCGCGTCCACCCTGTCTTCCATGTCTCCTGTGTCAAGCCTTTTCTTCGCGCCCCCGTTCGTCTTCCCTCCCCCCCCCCCCGTCCTTGTCGAGGGCGCTCCTATTTACAAGGTACGGAAGATCATGGACATGCGTTCTCGGGGACGTGGTCACCAGTACTTAGTGGATTGGGAGGGTTACGGTCCTGAGGAGAGGAGTTGGGTTCCATCTCGGGACGTGCTGGACCGTTCGTTGATCGATGATTTCCTTCGTTGCCGCCAGGGTTCCTCCTCGAGTGCGCCAGGAGGCGCTCGGTGAGTGGGGGGGTACTGTCATGTTTTGTCTTTGATCATGTCTTGTCCCTGTGCTTCCCTCTGCTGGTCTTATTAGGTTCTTTCTCTTTCTCTCTCTCTATCGTTCCGTTCATGCTCCCAGCTGTTTCTCATTCTCCCTACGACCTCATTTACTCTTTCACACCTGTCCCCTATTTTGCCCTCTGATTAGAGTCCCTATTTCTCCCTCTGTTTTCCGCTCCTGTCCTTGTCGGATTCTTGTTTGATGTTTGCAGTTCCTGTGTCTTGTTCCGCCCTGTCGTGTTCTTTTGCCTTCTTCAGATGCTGCGTGTGAGCAGGTGTCTATGTCAGCTACGGCCTGTGCCTTCCTGAAGCGACCTGCAGTCTGTGGTCGCGTCTCCAGTCGTTCCTCTCTATTGACGAGAGGATTTCAGTTTCCTGTTTTGGATTTCCATTGATTTATATCCAGGAGTATCATTATTTGTTTTATACTGGAATAAAGACTCTGTTACTATTACGTCGCTTTTGGGTCCTCATTCATCTGCATAACAGTTTATTGGGACTTTTGGAGTTTTCCATTCTTCGGGAGAAGATGGGAACGTTATCAAGCTTGGCTAGCATTGTGGCGCGAATTCGACAGAAGAAAAGGACATTCTAAAACCAAACAACGATTTATTCTGGACCAAGGACTCCTTGTACAACATTCTGATGGAAGCTCAGCAAAAGTAAGAACATTTTATGATGTTATTTCTTATTTCTTTGGAAAATGTTGATTCCTATTCTCCGCCGTTTTGGCGAGCGCTGTCTCGCAATAACGCAAGCTGTTTGTTATGGTAAAGTTATTTTTAAAAATCTAACACGGCGGTTGCATTAAGAACCAGTGTATCTTTCATTTGCCATACAACAAGTATTTTTATGTAAAGTTTATGATGAGTTCTTTGGTCAGATTAGGTGAGTGTCCAAAATAGCTCCGGACATTCTGGGGAAATGTTGCTACATATTCACAATGTATAACCACGGTTTGCAGCTCTAAATATGCACATTTTCGAACAAAACATAAGTGTATTGTATAACCTGATGTTATAAGACTGTCATCTGATGAAGTTGTTCAAGGTTAGTGATTAATTTTATATCTTTTGCTGGTTTTTGCGAATGCTATCTTTGCGGTAAATAAATGCATTTGTGTGTTTGGCTATTGTGGTAAGCTAATATAATTCTATATTGTGTTTTCGCTGTAAAACACTTAAAAAAAAAATCTGAAATATTGTCTGGATTCACAAGATGTTTATCTTTCATTTGCTGTACACCATGTATTTTTCAAAAATGTTTTATGATGAGTATTTGTGTATTTCACGTTGCTCTCTGTAATTTTTCTGGCTGCTTTGGTGATATTTTTGATGGTAGCTGCAATGTAAAACTATGATTTATACCTCAAATATGCACATTTTCGAACAAAACATACATTTATTGTATAACATGTTATAAGACTGTCATCTGATGAAGTTGTTTCTTGGTTAGTGACTAATTGTATCTCTATTTTGTCGGTTTTGTGAAAGCTACCTATGCGGTAGAAACATGGTGAAAATATGCGGTTGTGTGTTTGGCTATTGTGGTTAGCTAATAGAAATACATATTGTGTTTTCGCTGTAAAACATTTAAAAAATCGGAAATGATGGCTGGATTCACAAGCTGTTTATCTTTCATTTGCTGTATTGGACTTGTGATTTCATGAAAATCATATTATATGATATCCCTGTCGCGTTAGGCTAGGCTATGCTAGTCAGCTTTTTTGATGAGGATGCTCCCGGATCCGGGATGGGTAGCAATGAAAGGTTAAATTAACCTTGGTAAACTTCTACTTGGTCACCATCCCGGATCCGGGAGCATCCTTATCAGTAAAAAAGTTGACTAGCATAGCCTAGCATAGCGCCACAAGTAAATACTAGCATATAAATATCATGAAATCACAAGTCCAAGACACCAAATGAAAGATACACATCTTGTGAATCCAGCCATCATTTCCGATTTTTAAAATGTTTTACAGCGAAAACACAATATGTATTTCTATTAGCTAACCACAATAGCAAAAGACTCAACCGCATATTTTCACAATTTTTCTACCGCATAGGTAGCTATCACAAAACCGACCAAATAGAGATATAATTAGTTACTAACCAAGAAACAACTTCATCAGATGACAGTCTTATAACATGTTATACAATAAATCTATGTTTTGTTCGAAAATGTGCATATTTGAGGTATAAATCATAGTTTTACATTGCAGCTACCATAAGAAATATCACCAAAGCAGCCAGAATAATTACAGAGAGCAACGTGAAATACCTAAATACTCATCATAAAACATTTATGAAAAATACATGGTGTACAGCAAATGAAAGATAAACATCTTGTGAATCCAGCCAATATTTCAGATTTTTTTTTAAAGTGTTTTACAGCGAAAACACAATATAGCATTATATTAGCTTACCACAATAGCCAACCACACAACCGCATTCATTCACCGCAAAGGTAGCGATCGCAAAAAAACAGCAAAAGATATAAAATGATTCACTAACCTTGACAAACTTCATCAGATGACAGTCCTATAACATCATGTTACACAATACATATATGTTTTGTTCGAAAATGTGCATATTTAGCGGTACAAATCGTGGTTTTACAATGTGAATACGTAGTCAAAATGCACAAAATTATCCGGAGATGTTTTGGACAGTCACCTAATCTAATCAAATAACTCATCATAAACTTTACTAAAAAATACATGTTGTACAGCAAATGAAAGATACACTAGTTCTTAATGCAAGACGCAATTAACGTTCAATAAACTGATACAACTCGGTTGAAAAAAAATACTTTATGATGTTTTTATCACATCTATCAAATAAAATCAGAGCCGGAGATATCTAACGTGTATACCGAAAGCTTTTCAGAAGGCAATCTGGGGTTCCTTCTCGCGCCTTCGAAGACAATGAAATTTCCAGACACGTCATTCCAAAAGCTTTTGTTCGGCCTCAGATCAAGCTAGACACCCCATTCCACCTCTCACTGCCTTTTGACATCTAGTGGAAGGCGTATAAAGTGCATGTATACTAATAGATTTCAAGCAAAAGATTAGGGAGGGCCTGGAACAGAGCCTCGATTTCAGATTTTTCACTTCCTGTCAGGAAGTTTGCTGCAAAATGAGTTCTGTTTTACTCACAGATATAATTCAAACGGTTTGTCACGCCCTGGCCTTATTATTCTTTGTTTTCTTGATTATTTTAGTTAGGTCAGGGTGTGACATGGGGAATGTTTATGTTTTGTTGGTTTTGGGTGTTTATTTGGTAAAGGGGTTATGGGGTGTAGTAGATGGTTTTGTGTTGAGTGTATATGTCTAGCGTTGTCTATGTTGGTTAGTTATCTAGGAGAGTCTATGGTTACCTGAATGAGTTCCCAATTAGAGACAGCTGATTTCGGTTGTCTCTGATTGGGAGCCTTATTTAGGGTAGCCATAGGCTCTCATTGGTTGTGGGTAATTGTCTATGTAAGAACGTTTGTAGCCAGTGTGTGTAAGTGCACAACGTTTGTAGCTTCACGGTCGTTTTGTTATTTTGTTGTTTTGTTAAAGTGTTTTTGTGTCGTGTTCATCTTCGTGGTGTAAAATAAAAGAAGATGGCTTATTTTCCAACTGCTGCGTTTTGGTCCGTCAATCCGCCACACGATCGTGACAGAATTACCCACCATAGGACCAAGCGGCATGACCAGCGGCAACAGGAGAAATACAAGGATTCATGGACATGGGAGGAAATTTTAGACCGGGAGGTACCAGGAGAATATAACCGCCCCAAAGCTGAGCTGGAGGCAGCGAAAGCAGAGAGGCGGCGATATGAGGAGCTAGCTCGGAGACAGGAAAGGGAACCTACAAAGGATCTGGGCTACACTACGTGGGAGGAGATCGACAGGTGGGCGATCAACCCAGGGAGAGTGCCGGAGCCCGCCTGGGATTCTCTGGCGCAGTGCGAGGAGGGATACCGGCGAATGGAGGCAGCACGACGAAGCGGTAGGAAGCCTGTGGGAAAACCCAAAAAAATTCTTTGGGGGGGGCTTAAAGGGAGAGTGGCGAGGTCAGGTAGGAAACCTGCGCCTACTCCCTGTAATTACCGTGGAGAGCGAGAGTACGGGCAGACACCGTGTTACGCAGTAGAGCGCACGGTGTCTCCTGTATGTGTGCATAGCCCGGTGCGGGTTATTCCACCTCCCCGCACTGGCAGGGCTAGATTGAGTATTGAGCCGGATGTCATGAAGCCGGCCCTACATATCTGGCCACCAGTGCG
Source organism: Salvelinus alpinus (assembly GCF_045679555.1). Taxonomy (NCBI): domain Eukaryota; kingdom Metazoa; phylum Chordata; class Actinopteri; order Salmoniformes; family Salmonidae; genus Salvelinus; species Salvelinus alpinus. The sequence goes on from NC_092087.1 coordinate 130,613,756, forward strand.
TCTCCTCGGGCCGGTTTACATGGCACCAGCCTTACGCATGGTGTCCCCGGTTCGCCTACATAGCCCGGTGCGGGTTATTCCACCTCCCCGCACTGGTCGGGCAACGGGGAGCATTCAACCAGGTAAGGTTGGTCAGGCTCAATGCTCAAGGGAGCCAATACGCCTGCACGGTCCGGTATTTCCGGCGCCACCTCCCCGCCCCAGTTCAGTGCCACCAGTGCCTACACCACGTAACAGGCTTCCAGTGTGTCTCCAGAGCCCTGTTCCTCCTCCACGCACTCGTCCTATGGTGCGTGTCTCCAGCCCGGTATCACCAATTCCGGCACCACGCACTAAGCCTTTTGTGCGTCTCCAGAGTCCTGTGCATCCTGTTGCTGCTCCCCGCATTAGCCCTGAGATGCGTGTCCCCAGTCCGGTACCACCAGTTCCGGCCCCACGCACTAGGCCTAATGTGCGTCCCCAGGGTCCAGTATGCCCTGTTCCTGCTCCCCGCACTAGCCCTGAGATGCGTGTCCCCAGCCCGGTGCCACCAGTCCCCCGGCACCACGCACCAGGCCTACAGTGCGCCTCAGCCGGCAGGAGTCTGCCGTCTGCACAGCGATGACTGAACTGCTCGTCTCCCCAGCGCCATCTGAGCCATCCGTCTCCCCAGCGCCATCTGAGCCATCCGTCTCCCCAGCGCCATCTGAGCCATCCGTCTGCAATGAGCCTGCAAAGCCGCCCGTCTGCCATGAGCCTGCAAAGCCGCCCGTCTGCCATGAGCCCACTGAGCCGTCCGCCAGACAGGAGCCGCTAGAGCCGCCAGCCAGACAGGAGCCGCTAGAGCCGTCCGTCAGACAGGATCTGCCAGAGCCGCCAACCAGACAGGATCTGCCAGAGCCGCCAACCAGACAGGATCTGCCAGAGCCGCCAACCAGACAGGAGCAGCCAGATCAGTCAGCCAGCCATGAGCAGCCAGATCCGTCAGCTAGCCATGAGCAGCCAGATCCGTCAGCTAGCCATGAGCAGCCAGATCCGTCAGCTAGCCATGAGCAGCCAGATCCGTCAGCTAGCCATGAGAGCAGCCAGATCCGTCAGCTAGCCATGAGCAGCCAGATCCGTCAGCTAGCCATGAGCAGCCAGATCCGTCAGCCAGCCATGGGCCATCCCTCAGTCCGGAGCTGCAGTCCTTCAGTCCGGAGCTGCAGTCCCTCAGTCCGGAGCTGCCATTCTTCAGTCCGGAGCTGCCCCTTATCCTGGTGCTGCCCCTTACCCTGGTGCTGCCCCTTACCCTGGTGCTGCCCCTGACCCTGGTACTGTCCCTGACCCTAGTACTGCCCCTGACCCTGGTACTGCCTCTTACCCTGGTACTGCCCCTTAGTCCGGAACTGCCCCTGAATGCAATGGGGTTAAGGTGGAGGGGGGTCGTTTGGAGGAAGCCTAGGAGGTGTTTAGGTACTGTGGTGACGTGGGGACCGCGACCAGAGCCGGAGCCGCCACCGTGGATGGAAGCCCACCCAGACCCTCCCCTAGACTGTGTATGGTGCGCCCGGAGTTCGCGCCTCAAGGGGGGGGTTATGTCACGCCCTGGCCTTATTATTCTTTGTTTTCTTGATTATTTTAGTTAGGTCAGGGTGTGACATGGGGAATGTTTATGTTTTGTTGGTTTTGGGTGTTTATTTGGTAAAGGGGTTATGGGGTGTAGTAGATGGTTTTGTGTTGAGTGTATATGTCTAGCGTTGTCTATGTTGGTTAGTTATCTAGGAGAGTCTATGGTTACCTGAATGAGTTCCCAATTAGAGACAGCTGATTTCGGTTGTCTCTGATTGGGAGCCTTATTTAGGGTAGCCATAGGCTCTCATTGGTTGTGGGTAATTGTCTATGTAAGAACGTTTGTAGCCAGTGTGTGTAAGTGCACAACGTTTGTAGCTTCACGGTCGTTTTGTTATTTTGTTGTTTTGTTAAAGTGTTTTTGTGTCGTGTTCATCTTCGTGGTGTAAAATAAAAGAAGATGGCTTATTTTCCAACTGCTGCGTTTTGGTCCGTCAATCCGCCACACGATCGTGACACGGTTTTAGAAACTTGAGAGTGTTTTCTATCCAATAGTAATAATAATATGCATATTATACGAGCAAGAATAGAGTACGAGGCAGTTTAATTTGGGCATGATTTTTTACAAAGTGAAAATAGCGCCCCCCTATTGACAAAAGGTTAAACTGCAATAAACTTGTTGCTCGATAGATGGGTTAAAAACGGTTTACTTGTGTTTAGCCTCCACTACAACTCTGCAGAGGACAGAAATTGTGCAATAACATCACATACCCGTCAGTGTCTCCCGCTATCCAATAATAGTCTCCATAAAGTTCCCAGGCTCTGACCACCGTCACCACCAGTCTTCCCTGCGAGACATTCCTGAGGCAGCAGTTTGAGTCCAGATTAGAGTAACGATCCCCACAGGACAGTTCCCCGGTGCTGTCTGGGAGGGTGTTCTCCTTCAGGTAATCCTGGACAGCCTCCTTTGTATTTTGAACAAAATGTTAACATATTAATTGATATATAACATATAACCTAAGATCCAGATTTTAGGTTGTATTTCTGCATCCTGTGGCAAGAATCTCCAAGAAAGAACAGGTGTCCAGGATTCAACAGGTGTCACGATCGTAGTAGTGAGGAGACCAAAGTGCAGCGTGACGTGAAGACATATTTTTAATCCAAGATGACTAAACACGAAGAACACTAAACAAACTAACAAGATAACAAAATAACAAAACGAACGTGACTGCTATAAACAAAGAGTGCATACATGCAACTTCACAAAGACAATAACCCACAAACCAATTCTGGAAAATGGCAACCTAAATAGGATACCCAATCAGAGACAACGATAAACAGCTGTCTCTGATTGGGAACCAATCTAGGCCACCATAGGCCTACATAATGCCTAGACTACACACACACACCTAGACATACCAAAACCCTAGACAAGACAAAAACACACATACCACCCTCGTCACACCCTGACCTAACCAAAATAATAAAGAAAACAAAGAATACTAAGGTCAGGGCGTGACAGTACCCCCCCCCCCCCCCCAAGGTGCGGACTACGGCCGCAAAAACTTGACTCTAAAGGGGAGGGTCCGGGTGGGCCTTCTTCACGGCGGCGGCTCGGGTGCACGACGTGGACCCTCGCAGCGGGCCCCGGAATGAAAACCATCGTAGAGGGCGCCACTCAACGGAAGGGCGCCTCTGGACTGACGGGCGACTCTGGCAGCTCCGGACTGACGGGCGACTCCGGCAGCTCCGGACAGGAGGGCGACTCCGGAAGCTCCGGACAGGATGGCGACTCCGGCAGCTCCGGACAGGAGGGCGACTCCGGCAGCTCCGGACAGGAGGGCGACTCCGGCAGCTCCGGACAGGAGGGCGACTCTGGCAGCTCCGGACAGGAGGGCGACTCTGGCAGCTCCGGACAGGAGGGCGACTCTGGCAGCTCCGGACAGGAGGGCGACTCTGGCAGCTCCGGACAGGAGGGCGGCTCTGGCAGCTCCTGACTGACGGGCGGCTCTGGCAGATCAGGACAGACGGGCGGCTCTGGCAGCTCAGGACAGACGGCAGCTCAGGACAGACGGGCGGCTCTGGCAGCTCAGGACAGACGGGCGGCTCTGGCAGCTCAGGACAGACGGGCGGCTCTGGAAGGAGGACACGCACCTCAGGGCGAGGGCGGGGAGGAGGAACTGGGCATACTGGACCCTGGAGGCGCACTGTAGGCCTGGTGCACGGCGCCGGAACTGGTGGTACCGGGCTGGGGACACGCACCTCAGGGCGAGTGCGGGGAGGAGGAACAGGGCATACTGGACCCTGGAGGCGCACTGTAGGCCTGGTGCGTGGCGCCGGAACTGGTGGTACCGGGCTGGGGACACGCACCTCAGGGCGAGTGCGAGGAGGAGGAACAGGGCACACTGGACCCTGGAGGCGCACTGTAGGCCTGGTGCGTGGTGCCGGAACTGGTGGTACCGGGCTGGGGACACGCACCTCAGGGCGAGTGCGAGGAGGAGGAACAGGGCACACTGGACCCTGGAGGCGCACTGTAGGCCTGGTGCGTGGTGCCGGAACTGGTGGTACCGGGCTGGGGACACGCACCTCAGGGCGAGTGCGAGGAGGAGGAACAGGGCACAGGGCACATTTTCCACTCCCCTTTGTTTTTACACTGCTGCTACTCGCTGCTTATTATCAATGCATAGTCCCTTTACCCCTACCTACATGTACATATTACCTCGACTAACCTGTAATCCCCGCACATTGACTCGGTACCGGTACCCCCTGTATATAGCCTCCTTACTGTTATGTCATTTTCTTGTGTTACTTTTTGATAGATTTTTTTTACATGCATTTATTTAGTAAATAAACTATAAATATAGTAAATATATATTTATTGAACTGCTTTGTTGGTTAAGGACTTGTAAGTAAGCATTTCACCTGTTCTATTCGGCACATGTGACAAATAAAATTTGATTTTAATATCTTACCTAGTTATATAAGTTGGAAGTTTACATACACTTAGGTTGGAGTCATTAAAACTAGTTTTTCAACCACTCCACACATTTTTTGTTAACAAACTATAGTTTTGGCAAGTCGGTTAGGACATCTACTTTGTGCATGACACAAGTCATTTTTCCAACAATTGTTTTCAGACAGATTATTTCACTTATATTTTACTGTATCACAATTCCAGTGGGTCAGAAGTTTACATACACTAAGATGACTGTGCGTATAAACAGCTTGGAAAATTCCAGAAAATTATGTTATTGCTTTGGAAGCTTTTGTTAGGCTAATTGACATCATTTGAGTCAATTGGCGATGTACCTGTGGATGTATTTCAAGGCCTATCTTCAAACTCAGTGCCTATTTGCTTGACATCATGGGAAAATCAAAAGAAATCAGGCAAGACCTCAGAAAAAAAATTGTAGACCTCCACATGTCTGGTTCATCCTTGGGAGCAATTTCCAAATGCCTGAAGGTACCACGTTCATCTGTACAAACAATAGTACGCAAGTATAAACACCATGGGACCACGCAGCCGTCATACCGCTCAGGAAGGAGATGCGTTCTGTTTCCTAGAGATGAACGGACTTTGTTGTGAAAAGTGCAAATCAATCCCAGAAAAACAGCAATGGACCTTGTGAAGATGCTGGAGGAAACAGGTACAAAGTATCTATATCCACGGTAAAACGAGTCCTATATTGACATCACCTGAAAAGCCGCTCAGCAAGGAAGAAGCCAATGCTCCAAAACCATCATAAAAAAGCAAGACTACGGTTTGCAACTGCACATGTGGACAAAGATCGTACTTTTTGCAGAAATGTCCTCTGGTCTAATGAAACAAAAATAGAACTGTTTGGCCAAAATGACCATCGTTATGTTTGGAGGAAAAGGGGACGCTTGCAAGCCGAAGAACACCACGTCTGGGAGAAAAAGTGCGTAAACGGCCATACCGGATACCAAAAGCCCGGAGAGTGGCGGTCCAGCAGGAAGTGACGACAATGCTAGAGATGCGGGAACTGGAGGAGTCCCACAGTGAGTGGTCTAGCCCTATACTGCTGGTACCGAAACTGGTACCGCAATGACTTCCGGGGCCTGAATGAGGTCAGTAAGTTCGACGCCTACACCATGCCACTGGTGGATGAACTGATTGACCGCCTGGGTATGGCGAGATACGTCAGCGCGTTGGACCTGACGAAGGGGTACTAGCAGTTGCCGCTAGCAGCGGCCTCCCAGGAGAAGACGGCCTTTTACACCCCGGTGGGCCTATACCACTACCGGGTTCTTCCTTTCTGGCTCCGAGGGGGACCAGCGACCTTTCAGCAACTCATGGACCGCATCTTGCGGCCGCACAGTGAGTACGCGGCTGCCTATTTGGATGACATAATTGTGCACAGTGACAGTTAGGAGTCCCACCTTTGTAGGTTACAGGCAGTTGTAGATGCGCTAAGGGATGCAGGTCTGACCGCGAACCCCCACAAGTGCAAGCTGGGCTACACCGAGGTGGAGTACAGATCAGATCGGGAGATCGGGAGGGGAAATGTGAAGCCCCAAGAAAAAAGAAAATTGCTGCCGTTAGGGAATGGCCAGTCCCCCGAACCAAGGAGCAGGTGGAGTCATTCCTGGGGTTAGCAGGCTACTACAGTCAATTGGTACATAACTAAGGCACGACTACCCCAGATGGTGCGATGAACGGAGGACACAGAGGCGGCATTCCAGGCCCTGAAGGATGCCCTATGTTTGCACCAGGTACTCGTCACTCCGGACTTCTCAATAAACCTCCTGGTCCAGACAGACACGTCTGAGACAGGGGTAGGGGCCGTTTTGTCCCAAGAGCAGGAAGGCGAGGAGCACCCAATCATGTATGTCAGCAGGAAGCTCCTCCTGAGAGAGAAGTTGTACTCGATTGTTGAGAAGGAGTGCCTTGCCGTGAAGTGGGCACTGGACACCCTCGAGTATTAACTCCTCGGGAGGAAGTTCACTGTTCCTGTCCTTACAACGATTCTCTTTCTCCGTCATCCACAGGTCGGGGGCCCAGCACGGCAATGCGGATGTTGGAAAGTTGTGTTTGTGGACTAAAACCTCCCTGTCTCTGCGTTAATCTCTGCACGCTCATCCCAACACCCCGTGGTTTACCACACAGCCTGTAGGGAGGAGGTCGGTGACCTGGCATTGTGGTACCAGGACAACAACCTCTCCCTCAAGTTCAGCAAGACAAAAGTGCTGGTACCAAGTCAATGTGCGGGGGAACAGGTTGGTCAAGGTACATTGTTCATGTAGGTATGGGTAAAGTGACTGTGCATAGATAGACAGCAGGTAGCAGCAGTGTAAAAATAAATGGAGGTGGGAGGTCAATATAAATAGTCCATGGGGGGGGGTCAATGTAAATAGGCCATTTGATTAATTAACACACTTAACACACTGTGTTTATTATCATGTTGCCTAGTTACCCCTACCTATATGTACATTTCTACTTCAATCACCTCATGCACATTGACTCTGAACTAGCACCCCCTGTATATAGCCATGTTATCGTTACTCATTCCGTATTTATGCCTCAACCCCCAGGGGGTCCCAGGGGGCCCCGTCACAGGTATCACTTGAACACACATAAGACATGGCAAGATGTGTAGAATGGAAGGAAATCTGCTTTAAAACTGCAAAATGTTCTCTCTGCCAACAACAGATGTGAGCAGTTTGGGGTTGCATGGCTGGGGGTTTGTTACTACACCGAAAAATGACAATATCCAGCCAGACCTTTGCCACCTAGAAAAATGTGTGTGTCCAAACCTTATTATTTCACCCACCTGGTGTGCCAGGTCTAAATCAGTCCCTGATTAGAGGGCAAGAAAGAAAAAAAGCTGTGGAACTGGCTTCAAGGTCCAGTAATGAATTTGAGGGAAATATATCAACAACCAAAGGTTACCTTAACTCCCTGCTGGACAGCCGTGTTGGGTATGAGCAGGTGCAGAGGCGTTAGAAAATAGTAGATTACGTCCGGGAAGTTCTTCAAGGTTCTCATCCAACTACGGAACCCCACTGAGTCATTACGGTTGAGTGACAGCTCCCCCGGCCAACCGGAGCCTCCCACCACCCTAGTGTGGTGGCTGAGGAAGCTAGAGCTGTAGGAGGTCTTCGAGTCACGGTTGTCCAGAACTTTGGAGCACCTTTCGTCGCTAGAGGAAACTGATATCCCAATGTTCACCTGAAAGCCCCTGGACAAGCAGGATTCCACCTGAGAGAAGGAATACACAGCCATATATTCAGAGAGTTGTCTTTAAGGTTTCTTCCATAAAAGACTGTGATGCATTTGCTACGTGGGCAATATTAATCAATGGAATTTTCTGAATGTAACTGAACTTCTAGAAATAGTTACAAAAAATGTTGTGCTGTAGGTTTTCGCTCTAATCTAGTACACCTTATTCTAATAATTAGCTGGTTGATGAGCTGAATCAGGTTAGTTACAACTGGGGTTGGAGCGAAAACCTACAGGAGGATAGTTCTCAAAAAAACAGGGTTGCAGAAACCTGGATTAGATAGATGTAAACCTACAGGAGGGTTCAAGAGCCCTGCTCTAACAGTATACGGATCTGGTGGTACGTAATGGTTACAGATTGCTGTTTGAATTCCTGTAGCTTCCTTTAATGGAAAATGTCCTCTATTGCAGCAGGCATTGAGACTAAGTAAGTCACCTGGTTTGTAGAGAGGCCACTATGTGAGGCCTGACAGGTGTGTATTGCTGTGGTCATCGTCAGCCGGCCTCCCAGGTCAACTTGGCGGATGTAGTGAGTCCCATAGGTGTCTATGAGACGGCGGTACTGGGCCTTAGAAGTCTTAGATAATGAGCCCAGACGATCAATGTCCTTACGGAACTCATCACTGAGAGTAGGAGTGTTTGGCGTGCGTAAACTGGAACACAGGAATTAGCATATCAGATGTGAATTCAAATATGACACAGACGACCTTGATCTACAAATGGTTGACCCTTTCTCAGACTATAGCATACAGAAGCAATGGTCCTTTCAACATTTTGGTGGGTGTCGCGGTAACAGCAGGTCACATACAGAAAAACCACTTAAACTTGAATGTGTTACAAATCGGAACCCAAAAGATCAGATTCATTGTGTTTTTTGTTGTTGTTCCAGTTCACACATTGGGGAAAAGATCAGATATGTATCAGATATGCCCAGACATCAGAACTGAGGTGACTGTGTGAACAAAGCCTTTATGAAATGAAGACCCTTATGGAAAATTCACATGATTTCACACATGGGAAAATTCCACATTTTGCGCAACTTTTTTTTCAGATACAATTTCACATGTGAAATCATGTGAAACCGTGTGTTTTTGGAACACTTCAGATGTGGATTTTTACACATAACCTTTCACATGTGGATTCACATTTTCACGAGATGCCCTGTTCGTCACTATGAAACATTAAGAGATCATTTAACATAATGTTTTCAACTTACAAAAAAAATGAAAATATTCAGACCCCTTGACTTTTTCCATTTCCATTAGAACCTTATTCTAAAATTTATAAAATTGTTTTAAACACAATAGCCCATAATGACAAAGCAAAAACTGTTTTTTAGACATGTTTGCAAATGTATACAAAAACAACTGAAATATCACAGTTACATATATATTCAGACCCTTTATTCAGTACTTTGTTGAATCACCTTTGGCAGCGATTACAGCCTCGAGTCTTCTTGGGTATGATGCTACAAGCTTGGCACACCTGTATTTGGGGAGTTTCTCCCATTCTTCTCTGCAGATCTTCTCAAGCTCTGTCAGGTTGGATGGGGAGCGTCGATGCACAGCTATATTCAGGTCTTGCCAGAGATGTTTGATCGGGTTCAAGTCTGGGCTCTGGCTGGGCCACTCAATGGCATTTAGAGACTTTTCCTGAAGCCACTCCTTGGCTGTGTGCTTAGGGTCGTAGTCCTGTTGGAAGGTGACCTTCACCCCAAGTCTGAGGTCCTGGGCGCTCTAGAGCAGGTTTTCATCAAGGATTGCTCTGTACTTTGCTCCGTTCATCTTTCCCTCGATCCTGACTAGTCTCCAAGTCCCTGCCACTGAAAAACATCCCCACAGCATGATGCTGCCACCACCATGCTTCACCATAGGGATGGTGCCACGTTTCCTCCAGACGTGGCCAAAGAGTTCAATCTTGATTTCATCAGACCAGAGAATCTTGTTTCTCATGGTCTGAGAAAACTTAGGTTCCCTTTGTCAAACTCCAAACGGGCTGTCATGTGCCTTTTACTGAGGAGTGGCTTCGGTCTGGCCACTACCATAAAGGTCTGATTGTGGGAGTGCTGCAGAGATGGTTGTCCTTCTGGAAGTATCTCCCATCTCCGCAGAGGACCTCTGGAGCTCTGTCAGAGTGACCATTGGGTACTTGATCACCTCCCTGAACAAGGCTCTTCTCCCGCGATTGATCAGTTTAGACGGGTGGCCACCTCTAGGAAGAGTCTCGATGGTTCAAAACTTCTTCCATTTAAGAATGATAGAAGCCACTGTGTTCTTGGGGACCTTCAATGCTGCAGGAATTTTTTGGTTCCCTCCCCCAGATCTATGCCTCGACACAATCCTGTCTCAGAGCTCTACGGACAATTCGTTCGACCTCATGGCTTAGTTTTTGCTCTGACATACACTGTCAACTGTGGGACCTTATATAGACAGGTGTGTGCCTTTACAAATCATGTCCAATCAATTGCATTTACCACAGGTGGACTCCAATCAAGTTTTAGAAACATCTCAAGGATGATCAATGGAAACAGGATGCACCTGAGCTCAATTTAGAATATCATAGCAAAGGGTCTGAATACCTATGTAAATAAGGTTGTTATTTAATTGTTGATTTTATTTGCAAAAATATTCTAAAAACATGTTTTCACTTTGTCATTATGGGGTAGTATGTTTAAATAATTGAATCCATTTTAGCATAAGGATGTAACGTTAAAATATATGGAAACTTTCCAAATGCATATTTATTTGTATTTGACCTCATTGTGTTTATTTATATAGTAATTCTTATTCAACATGTCCTCACCTGGGATTTGAACTAACAACCTCTTGGTTCACGGCATTATGATCTTCCTACTGATTTTACCAGTATTCCTGCACTTCAAAGTACATCTCAGCTTTGTTAAAAATACACTCAAGAAAAACTATTATATTCAACAAATAAAATTAATATAAAATAAAATGTTATTGGTCACATACACATGGTTAGCAGATGTTATTGGTCACATGCACATGGTTAGTAGATGTTATTGGTCACATACACATGGTTAGTAGATGTTATTGGTCACATAAACATGGTTAGCAGATGTTATTGGTCACATACACATGGTTAGTAGATGTTATTGGTCACATACACATGGTTAGCAGATGTTATTGGTCACATACACATGGTTAGCAGATGTTATTGGTCACATACACATGGTTAGTAGATGTTATTGGTCACATACACATGGTTAGTAGATGTTATTGGTCACATACACATGGTTAGCAGATGTTATTGGTCACATACACACGGTTAGTAGATGTTATTGGTCACATACACATGGTTAGTAGATGTTATTGGTCACATACACATGGTTAGCAGATGTTATTGGTCACATACACATGGTTAGCAGATGTTATTGGTCACATACACATGGTTAGTAGATGTTAATGGTCACATACACATGGTTAGCAGATGTTAATGGTCACATACACATGGTTAGCAGATGTTAATGGTCACATACACATGGTTAGCAGATGTTAATGGTCACATACACACGGTTAGCAGATGTTAATGGTCACATACACACGGTTAGTAGATGTTAATGGTCACATACACACGGTTATCAGATGTTATTGGTCACATACACCCGGTTAGTAGATGTTAATGGTCACATACACACGGTTAGTAGATGTTAATGGTCACATACACACGGTTAGCAGATGTTAATGGTCACATACACACGGTTAGCAGATGTTAATGGTCACATACACACGGTTAGTAGATGTTATTGGTCACATACACATGGTTAGCAGATGTTAATGGTCACATACACACGGTTAGCAGATGTTAATGGTCACATACACACGGTTAGCAGATGTTAATGGTCACATACACACGGTTAGCAGATGTTAATGGTCACATACACATGGTTAGCAGATGTTATTGGTCACATACACATGGTTAGCAGATGTTAATGGTCACATACACATGGTTAGCAGATGTTAATGGTCACATACACACGGTTAGCAGATGTTAATGGTCACATACACACGGTTAGCAGATGTTAATGGTCACATACACACGGTTAGTAGATGTTATTGGTCACATACACATGGTTAGCAGATGTTAATGGTCACATACACATGGTTAGCAGATGTTAATGGTCACATACACATGGTTAGCAGATGTTAATGGTCACATACACATGGTTAGCAGATGTTAATGGTCACATACACATGGTTAGCAGATGTTATTGGTCACATACACATGGTTATCAGATGTTATTGGTCACATGCACATGGTTAGCAGATGTTATTGGTCACATACACATGGTTATCAGATGTTATTGGTCACATACACATGGTTATCAGATGTTATTGGTCACATACACATGGTTATCAGATGTTATTGGTCACATACACATGGTTATCAGATGTTATTGGTCACATACACATGGTTAGTAGATGTTATTGGTCACATACACATGGTTAGCAGATGTTATTGGTCACATACACATGGTTAGCAGATGTTATTGGTCACATACACATGGTTAGTAGATGTTAATGGTCACATACACATGGTTAGCAGATGTTAATGGTCACATACACATGGTTAGCAGATGTTAATGGTCACATACACATGGTTAGCAGATGTTAATGGTCACATACACACGGTTAGCAGATGTTAATGGTCACATACACACGGTTAGTAGATGTTAATGGTCACATACACACGGTTATCAGATGTTATTGGTCACATACACCCGGTTAGTAGATGTTAATGGTCACATACACACGGTTAGTAGATGTTAATGGTCACATACACACGGTTAGCAGATGTTAATGGTCACATACACACGGTTAGCAGATGTTAATGGTCACATACACACGGTTAGTAGATGTTATTGGTCACATACACATGGTTAGCAGATGTTAATGGTCACATACACACGGTTAGCAGATGTTAATGGTCACATACACACGGTTAGCAGATGTTAATGGTCACATACACACGGTTAGCAGATGTTAATGGTCACATACACATGGTTAGCAGATGTTATTGGTCACATACACATGGTTAGCAGATGTTAATGGTCACATACACATGGTTAGCAGATGTTAATGGTCACATACACACGGTTAGCAGATGTTAATGGTCACATACACACGGTTAGCAGATGTTAATGGTCACATACACACGGTTAGTAGATGTTATTGGTCACATACACATGGTTAGCAGATGTTAATGGTCACATACACATGGTTAGCAGATGTTAATGGTCACATACACATGGTTAGCAGATGTTAATGGTCACATACACATGGTTATCAGATGTTAATGGTCACATACACATGGTTAGCAGATGTTATTGGTCACATACACATGGTTATCAGATGTTATTGGTCACATACACATGGTTAGCAGATGTTATTGGTCACATACACATGGTTATCAGATGTTATTGGTCACATACACATGGTTATCAGATGTTATTGGTCACATACACATGGTTATCAGATGTTATTGGTCACATACACATGGTTATCAGATGTTATTGGTCACATACACATGGTTAGTAGATGTTATTGGTCACATACACATGGTTATCAGATGTTAATGGTCACATACAACTTCCGGCGCCGAAAAGAGATGGCTGCCTCGCTTCGTGTTCCTTGGAAAATATGCAGTATTTTGTTTTTTTACGTGTTATTTCTTACATCGGTACCCCGGGTAATCTTAGGTTTCATTACATACAGTCGGGAGGAACTACTGAATATACGATTAACGTCAACTCATCATCGTTCCTACCAGGAATATGACTTTCCCGAAACGGATCCAGTGTTTTGCCTTCCACACAATACAATGGATCTGATCCCAGCCGGCGACCCTGTGCGACGCCGAAAAAGGGGAAAACGTGGCGGTCTCGTGGTCAGGCTTCGGAGACGGGCACATCGCGCTCCACTCCCTAGCATACTACTCGCCAATGTCCAGTCTCTTGACAATAAGGTTGATGAAATCCGAGCACGGGTAGCATTCCAGAGAGACATCAGGGATTGCAACGTGCTCTGCTTCACGGAAACATGGCTAACTCAAGGGACGCTAACGGAGTCGGTGCAGCCAGCTGGTTTCTTCATGCATCGCGCCGACAGAAACAAACATCTTTCCGGTAAGAAGAGGGGCGGGGGGGTATGCCTTATGATTAACGAGAAGTGGTGTGATCATCATAACAACACACAAGAACTCAAGTCGTTCTGTTCACCTGATCTAGAACTCCTCACAATCAAATGTCGACCGCATTATCTACCAAGGGAATTCTCGTCAATCATAATCACAGCCGTATACATTCCCCCCCAAGCAGACACATCGATGGCCCTGAACGAACTTTATCTGACTCTTTGTAAACTGGAAACCACACACCCTGAGGCTGCATTCATCGTAGCTGGGGATTTTAACAAGGCTAATCTAAAAACAAAACTCCCTAAATTCTATCAGCATATCGATTGTGCTACCAGGGCTGGAAAAACACTAGACCATTGTTATACTAATTTCCGCGACGCTTATAAGGCCCTCCCCCGCCCCCCTTTCGGAAAAGCTGACCACGACTCCATTTTGTTGATTCCAGCCTACAAACAAAAACTCAAACAACAAGCTCCCGCGCTCAGGTCTGTTCAACGCTGGTCCGACCAATCTGAATCCACGCTTCAAGACTGCTTCGATCACGCGGATTGGAATATGTTCCGCATCGCGTCCAACAACAATATTGACGAATATGCTGATTCGGTGAGCGAGTTCATTAGGAAGTGCATTGACGATGTCGTACCCACAGCAACGATAAAAACATTCCCAAACCAGAAACCGTGGATTGACGGCAGCATTCGCGTGAAACTGAAAGCGCGAACCACTGCTTTTAACCAGGGCAAGGTGACCGGAAGCATGACCGAATACAAACAGTGTAGCTATTCTCTCCGCAAGGCAATCAAACAGGCTAAGTCTCAGTACAGAGACAAAATCGAGTCGAAATTCAACAGCTCAGACACAAGAGGTATGTGGCAGGGTCTACAGTCAATCACGGATTACAAAAAGAAAACCAGCCCCGTCGAGGACCAGGATGTCTTGCTCCCAGACAGGCTAAACAACTTTTTTGCCCGCTTTGAGGACAATACAGTGCCACTGACACGGCCCCCTACCAAAACCTGCGGGCTCTCCTTCACTGCAGCCGAGGTGAGTAAAACATTTAAACGTGTTAACCCTCGCAAGGCTGCAGGCCCAGACGGCATTCCCAGCCGCGTCCTCAGAGCATGCGCAGACCAGCTGGCTGGTGTGTTTACGGACATATTCAATCAATCCTTATCCCAGTCTGCTGTTCCCACATGCTTCAAGAGGGCCACCATTGTTCCTGTTCCCAAGAAAGCTAAGGTAACTGAGCTAAACGACTTCCGCCCCGTAGCACTCACTTCCGTCATCATGAAGTGCTTTGAGAGACTAGTCAAGGACCATATCACCTCCACCCTACCGGACACCCTAGACCCACTCCAATTTGCTTACCGACCCAATAGGTCCACAGACGACGCAATCGCAACCACACTGCACACTGCCCTAACCCATCTGGACAAGAGGAATACCCATGTGAGAATGCTGTTCATCGATTACAGCTCAGCATTTAACACCATAGTACCCTCCAAACTCGTCATCAAGCTCGAGACCCTGGGTCTCGACCCCGCCCTGTGCAACTGGGTCCTGGACTTCCTGACGGGCCGCCCCCAGGTGGTGAGGGTAGGTAACAACATCTCCACCCCGCTGATCCTCAACACTGGGGCCCCACAAGGGTGCGTTCTGAGCCCTCTCCTGTACTCCCTGTTCACCCACGACTGCGTGGCCATGCACGCCTCCAACTCAATCATCAAGTTTGCGGATGACACTACAGTGGTAGGCTTGATCACCAACAACGACGAGACGGCCTACAGGGAGGAGGTGAGGGCCCTCGGAGTGTGGTGTCAGGAAAATAACCTCATACTCAACGTCAACAAAACAAAGGAGATGATTGTGGACTTCAGGAAACAGCAGAGGGAGCACCCCCCTATCCACATCGACGGGTCAGTAGTGGAGAAGGTGGAAAGTTTTAAGTTCCTCGGTGTACACATCACGGACAAACTGAATTGGTCCACCCACACAGACAGCGTTGTGAAGAAGGCGCAGCAGCGCCTCTTCAACCTCAGGAGGCTGAAGAAATTCGGCTTGTCACCAAAAGCACTCACAAACTTCTACAGATGCACAATCGAGAGCATCCTGTCGGGCTGTATCACCGCCTGGTACGGCAACTGCTCCGCCCACAACCGTAAGGCTCTCCAGAGGGTAGTGAGGTCTGCAGAACGCATCACCAGGGGCAAACTACCTGCCCTCCAGGACACCTACACCACCCGATGTCACAGGAAGGCCATAAAGATCATCAAGGACAACAACCACCCAAGCCACTGCCTGTTCACCCCGCTATCATCCAGAAGGCGAGGTCAGTACAGGTGCATCAAAGCAGGGACCGAGAGACTGAAAAACAGCTTCTATCTCAAGGCCATCAGACTGTTAAACAGCCACCACTAACATTTAGCGGCCGCTGCCAACATACTGACTCAACTCCAGCCACTTTAAAAATGGGAATTGATGGAAATTATGTAAAAATGTACCACTAGCCACTTTAAGCAATGCCACTTAATACAATGTTTACATACCCTACATTACCCATCTCATATGTATATATACTGTACTCTATATCATCTACTGCATCTTGCCATCTTTATGCAATACATGTACCACTAGCCACTTTAAACTATGCCACTTTATGTTTACATACCCTACAGTACTCATCTCATACGTATATACCGTACTCTATACCATCTACTGCATCTGCCATGCCGTTCTGTACCACCACTCATTCATATATCTTTATGTCCATATTCTTTATCCCTTTACACTTGTGTGTGTGTGTAAGGTAGTAGTGTGGAATTGTTAGGTTAGATTACTGTTGGTTATTACTGCATTGTCGGAACTAGAAGCACAAGCATTTCGCTACACTCGCATTAACATCTGCTAACCATGTGTATGTGACTAATAAAAATTTGATTTGATTTGACATACACATGGTTAGTAGATGTTATTGGTCACATACACATGGTTATCAGATGTTATTGGTCACATACACATGGTTATCAGATGTTATTGGTCACATACACATGGTTATCAGATGTTAATGGTCACATACACATGGTTATCAGATGTTATTGGTCACATACACATGGTTATCAGATGTTATTGGTCACATACACATGGTTAGCAGATGTTATTGGTCACATACACATGGTTAGCAGATGTTATTGGTCACATACACATGGTTAGCAGATGTTAATGGTCACATACACATGGTTATCAGATGTTATTGGTCACATACACATGGTTATCAGATGTTATTGGTCACATACACATGGTTATCAGATGTTATTGGTCACATACACATGGTTCGCAGATGTTATTGGTCACATACACATGGTTATCAGATGTTATTGGTCACATACACATGGTTATCAGATGTTAACCTCTACCGGCCCCCCCTCCCGGATCCGGGATCCTCCTCATCAGAAACTCATCAGAAACGCTGACTAGCATAGCCTAGCCTAGCGCCACAGGGAATATCATATAATATAAAGTCCAATACAGCAAATGAAAGATAAACATCTTGTGAATCCAGCCAACATGTCCGATTTTTTTAATGTTTTACTTCGAAAACACAACATATATTTATGTTAGCTCACCACAATAGCCCAAAACACAACGCCATTTTTTCACCGCAAAGAAAGCTTTCACAAAACCCACAAATAGAGATAAAAATAATCACTAACCTTTGAACAACTTCATCAGATGACAGTCTTATAACATCATGTTATACAATACATTTATGTTTTGTTCGAAAATGTGCATATTTATAGCTACAAAACCTGGTTTTACATTGTGAACATGGCGCCAAAATGCTCCAAATTGTCCGGAGAAATTTTTGAGAGTCACGTAATCTAACAGAAAAACTCATCATAAACTTTGCTGAAAAATACATGTTGGACATATAATTAAAGATACACTGTTTCTTAATGCAACCACTGTGTTAGATTTTTTTTAAATAACTTTAGTAAAAAGCACAGCATACAATAATCTGAGACAGCGCTCAGCCATTCTCCGCCATGTTGGAGTCAACATATTCAACAAAAATACCAAATAACATCATAAATATTCTCTTACCTTTGATGATCTTTCATCAGAATGCAGTGCAAGGAGTCCAAGTTCCACAATAAATCGTTGTTTTGTTTTAGAATGTCCATTTCTTCTGTCGAATTAGCAACTTTGGCTAGCATAGTGGAGCTCACGTGTCCATGAAGATTTTACGCATGAACGAAAAATTTTAAAAGTCATAACAATAGTCGAATAAACTGGTCAAACTCAGTTGATAATCCATCTTTAGGATGTTTTTCAGAAATCAATCCAATAACGTCCCAGACGGAGCATTTCTTCGTGTCTACCTAACGCATTGCAGAAAACGATGTGACAAACCCTAGTGCGTAGCCAGGTACTGCCAATATGGCTGACCTGTCACTCCAAAAGCTCTCATTCGGTCCCACATCAGGCTAGACACCTCATTCAACGTTCTACTGCCTGTTGACATCTAGTGGAAGGTGTATGAAGTGCATACATATCCATGAATACAAGGCAATTGAATAGGCGAAGCCTGTCACAGAGACCCATTTCAGAATTTTCACTTCCTGTTTGGAAGTTTGCCGGCCAAATGAGTTCTGTTTTACTCACAGATATAATTCAAACAGTTTTAGAAACTTCAGAGTGTTTTCTATCCAACAGTAATAATAATATGCATATCATATGATCTAGAACAGAGTACGAGGCCGTTTAATTTGGGCACTATTTTTTCCCAAAGTGGAAATGGCGGAATTATGAAATTCCCGTGACAGTTATCACTGCACTTAGACCTGTATGGGCTAAGAGAGATTCAAGCCTGTGGTTAAGCATCTATTAAAACATGCACCACTTAGCCCAGGGCTAGCTGGTCCTGTTCCATAGCAGGGTTAGCACTGCCTTTTCAGAGCAAGCCAATCACTTCCTCCAACCTAAAACAATCGTTCCACAACATTCTGGAAAATGATCTTATATTCTCAGCACAGTAAATTCTCAGGTTTTTTTCCAGGGAAGCAAGGATGTTTTTTGGGGATGTTCTAGGAACATTTTGTCATGGTTCCCTGGAGGTACTGTCTAATTCCTGGTTTGTTCCAGGGATGTCCCCGAGGACGTTTTTAGGACGTCCTTGGGATGCTGTTGAATGGTCCCTTGGATGTTTTTGCCTAGCTAAAATGTTGTCATTTTTACATTTTGCATCCCCATGTTGTAAAAAATAAAATCACATGGGATCATGTTGTTTTCACATTTTGTTTCGTTTTTTTGTGTCACATGTTACAACATTTCACATGTGATCTTATGTGATATCTGTAAGGGAAGCGCTATAAAAGTTGAGCAAATCATTATTGTTATTATTACCTGTAGTGACGGCAGCGGAGATTCTGTGAGAAGAAAGAGTGGCGGTCCTCTTTGGTCTTGGTTGTGGCAAAGATGGCTACATCAGACTGGGATCCCATCTCTATGCTAGCGCCCACATCCTTCTCCACACTCACCGGTCCCACAGGTACGCTTACAGACACCTTCGCCTCATTACTCAAACCTTCTTTCCATGTTGTAGAGATCTCGTTAGTAGTGGACTGTGCCAGGTTACTGGAGGAGAGAAAAGGAGAGGACAGGTGAGGAGAGGAGAGGAGAGGAGAGGTGAGGAGAGCAGAGAAGAGGTGAGGAGAGGAGAGATGTTTACTGTCCAATTTCCATCAAGTAAACAGAAACCATCCTACTCACCTGACAGAGGCATGAGAGCGGCTGGAGATATCCTCAGTACAGTGGCTGTAGGGCCTCCAGTCTACAACAGACAGGGGTATTCTCTGCAGCTTGTCCCCCTGTAGGGGGTTACTACACAGTGTACAGGTATTACTGGGGGACAGGTAGGTCTTCAGGTCTATCAGGTAGGCCCCTTTACGTTTCAGGGTCACAACATCGAAACCCTCCCCTGCCAGGTTGTGACCGGGAACAAAGGGTGCGGAGTCACACTCGGATTGGCTGGCAGTACGACAGGTGAGGGAGGAGTCCAGTTGAGAAAGGAGAAGGAGGAGAGGAAGGGAGAAGAGGGGAGGGGCTGGGAAGGTCATGACTGAACTAAAGGGAGGGAGGCGAGGCAGAAGAGAGAGAGAGAGAGAGAAAGGGGAGAGCGAGTATGAGAGGAGTGGGGAAGAAAATGGCAGAGACAAATGGGATGAGACAAAGTGAGAGGTGTGGGGAGAGAGAAGGAGAAAGAGACTGTTTAAACTCCATGATGTGAAACACTTTGTAACTTGAAATGAAACCACTATATACAGTGCATTCGGAAAGTAATCAGACCCCTTGACTTTTCCACATTTTGTTACGTTACAGCCTCTTTCCAAAATTGATTAAATAAAAACATTCTCACCAATACCCTGTAATGACAAAGCAGCCCTTGCTCCTACATCGCTGGCATCAGTGTACAAAGCAAATGGACGACGGAAATCCGGAGCAGCTAGCACCGGTGCAAAGACAAAAAGGGTTCCAGCAAACCGAAAGGGAGATGAAGGATGTCCCAGAGGAAAAGGTAGAAGGTAGGAAAAGTCATGAGGAGTGACAAATGCAGGCAATTATTTGGCACACTCAGAGAGACCTGCAAATATCCCTTCTGCATATTGAACTTGCTAGCGTACTTAGCAGCACCAACGCAGTCCACACAATCATCGACCCTGGGCAAAGGGTACGAGTCCGACTTAGTAATGGCATTGAGTTTCCAAAATCGGAACAGAACCAGAGACCCATCCTCCATAGGTGCTAATATAACGCTAAGGTGCTGCAACAGATTTGTTTTCATGTTCTAATATACAGGGTGAACTCCACGGACTGTTGCCATGTTGTACAATGCCGTGCTCAAGCATGAACTCATCCTCACTGCGTAGTTTCTCTCTCTTTTCAGGATTCACTCAATAGGCATGTTGTTTGGTTTGGGCAGAGTCCCCAACGTCAACGTCTAAGTTGATAATCTGAGAATGAACCCTGATATTCTAAAAGCAGTGCAACAATGTTGCCTTTTTCCTCTGGAGGAAGGTGTGCCAAAAATACATCAAGGTTTTCCAGAATCTCTGAGTTGCTCAGCTGTCCAACAGGTAAAGGGTCTTTCCTTATACTCTGAAATGAGTACTGGGCTTTTCTATTGTTCTCAAGGAAGACTATAGTCAATGGTGACGGTAGTGGCCAGACGCAGAAGATCATTACCGGTTTCCACCAATTTCTCCGCCCGATCATATCTCGTGAAGTATGGTTTCAACGTGTTGACATGACACAGACAGATTTTTTTTCTGCACTCCGGTGTGGCAATGACGTAATCCAGATTGCCATTTTTTTTCTATTATAGGTAAGGGCCAGAAAAACGTGTTTGCAACAATGACCCCAGAATGAACAACAAAACGAGGACTTGGTCCCCCACACCAAAAGTGCAGCTTTCGGACCTCATACCAAACTTTCATTTTCATTTGCGCCAGTTCACCAGATTCTCACTGGTCAACTCACAGGCGTGGTGTAATCTGTATCAAAAAACACTAAGGTGCTCCAACAGATTTGTTTTCGTTGTTCAAGGTATTGTCCTGCAACAACCTCTCTCTCATCAAGCTCAAAGGACCTCTGACAGGATGTCCAGACATGAGCTTTCCGACTAAAACCGAGAGATTCCTGAACAACCTCCCACACTGCAAACAGCACAAGAGGGACCCCTTCATTCCAGTCTTTCTCAAACTCAAAGCAGTAAGCTCTCAACGTAGAATTCAAAATCTGATGAAATCTCTCAAAAGCACCTTGAGACTTTGGGTGGTAGGCACTAGAGGGGAAATGGGTAACACTGTAACAGAAATTCAGACTTCAGCAGAAGGAAAGGGAAAGAGAACGTGCATGCCTTTGACATTAAATTCAAAACTTGGTCTGATTGCTTGGTCTGATTGCACTACCTAAAGATTGAACATAATTTCACCAGGAGCTTAACAGGAGCTTAACAATACTGAGAGATTTCACCAGGACCTTAACAATACTGAGAGATTTCACCAGGACCTTAAATATACTGGGAGCCATGATTTTCCTCAGTGCTATAGCCTCAGGCAAACAAGTGGCAGTCACATGATGGTTAAGACAAACTAGTTACCAATCTTTGCTTTGGGCAAAGGATCAACACAGTCCAACAGAACCTTGCTGAAAGGTTAGTCAAAAGCAGGAAATAGGCTGCAAAGTGGCAACCGACGACAGCTTGGTTCGTTTTACCCATCAGTTTGCAAACGTGACAGGATTTACAGTAAACCACAACATCCTGTTTCAGAACAGGCCAGAAAAAGTTACACAAGGTATGGTCATACGTCTAGTTAATCCTAACATGGCCTGCCATACTACCATCATGAGCTAACCTCAGGATCTCTTGTCGAAGTGTAACTGTAATGACAAACTCACTCACCTTTGGTGTTTTGAAAGGAGTGGTCAACTCAGGGGGTTGACCGAAACAGGATGACACATAAACGTCTCAGACGGATCGAACATAGTGGGATCGCCACTGACATCCTCCTCAACACTAGACTTTCTCCCTGCAACTTTCTTAGACATTGCAAGTATAACGCATGGAACTGTCTAAGGTACATTTCTGATAACCCATCAGTTTCCTCTACTCTGGATTTCTTACAAATGACAGGATTTGGCACGACCTTCCCTCCAGCCAAATAATTTCCCAAAATGAATGACACCTCCTTCACTGGTAGGTTTGGGGGTGTGGATAATTACTGAGTGCTTTGTTTGAGAAGGTCGTTTTAGGTGAGAAACCCCTTGATGGAAGCATTTCTTGAACTCCTCAAGGGTCTTTAAATCCTCAAGGTCTTTAATACCTGAACTCTGGTCAAGAGATAAAGCGGTATACATTTCCTGAGCTTTTCCCACAAGAACACTTTAGAAGAACAGTGACCAAATATCTCGTTACCGTTTTAGGGATGTGGCCACTCAAACAGAGTAAGATACACGTCCACCTCCTTTTCGTTGAAAGGCGGTACAAGTCGTCTGTTCCGACCAAGATCAAACTCTGTTGAGGGTACAGGATGGCCTGACTTGATTCAGAGTACTTCCAGATCTATCTCCCTTCGTCGCGCTTCCAGCTCCATCTCTTTTAACTGAATGGGATAAACACATTCGTCTTGTTCTAGTCTGGCTGCACGTTCTCTTTCCCTTTCCTTCTGCTGAAGTCTGAATTTCTGTTGCTCCAATCTCTCCTCACGTTCTCTTTCATTGTGCTGAAGTTTTTATTTCTGTTGCTCAAATCATATCAAGTCAAGTCCCATTTTATTGGTCACATACACGTGGTTAGCAGATGTTAATGCTAGTGTAGCGAAATGTTTGTTCTTCAAGCTCCGACAGTGCAGTAATATCTAACAAGTAATCTAACAATTTCACAAAAACTACCTTATACACACAATGTAAGGGGATGGAATAAGAATATGTACATATATATATATTATTGAATACACAGTGGGATATGGATCAAGTTGCACTTCCTAGGGCTTCCACTAGATGTCAACCGTCTATACAAACTTGAATGAGGCTTCTACTGTGTTGTGGGACTGAATAAGAGGGGAATGAGTCAGGCTACAGGCAGAGAGCCATTTCCCGGTCACGCGCTTTATATTTTCCTGCGTTCCGTTCCTCCTCAAGACACAAAGGAATTCTCCTGTTGGAACTTTATTGAAGATTTATGATGAAAACATCCTAATGATTGATTCTGTACTGAGTTTGAAATGTTTCTTCGACCTGTAATATAACTTTCTGAAGTTTTTGTCCGCAGAAATGGTCGACCAGCACCAGCGTTTGGATAGGTGTACCAAACGCGCTAACAAAAGTAGCTAATTGGACATAAATAATGGACATTATCGGAACAAATCAAGCATTTATTGTGGACCTGGGATTCCTGGGAGTGCATTCTGATGAAGATCAT
This sequence comes from Salvelinus alpinus, assembly GCF_045679555.1. Classification (NCBI taxonomy): domain Eukaryota; kingdom Metazoa; phylum Chordata; class Actinopteri; order Salmoniformes; family Salmonidae; genus Salvelinus; species Salvelinus alpinus. The sequence continues at coordinate 130,637,665 of NC_092087.1, forward strand.
CAAAGGTAAGGGAATATTTATCATGTAATTTCTGGTTTATGTTGACTCCAAAATGGCGGCTAATTGTATTATCTTTGTAAACTCCGTCTCAGATTATTGCATGGTTTGCTTTTTCCGTAAAGTTTTTTTTAAATCTGACACAGCGTTTTCATTAAGGAGAGGTATATCTATAATTCCATGTGTATAACTTGTATTATCATCTACATTTATGATGAGTATTTCTGTTGAAAACGATGTGGCTAAGCAAAATCACTGGATGTTTTTGGAACTAGTGAATGTAACGCGCCAATGTAAACTCAGATATTTTGATATAAATATGAACTTCATCAAACAAAACATACATGTATTGTGTAATATGAGGTCCTATGAGTGTCATCTGATGAAGATCATCAAAGGTTAGTGAGTAACTGTCAAAGGTTAGTGATCTCTATTTGTACTTTTTGTGACTCCTCTCTTTGGCTGGAAAAATGGCTGTGTTTATTCTGTGGCTTGGTGGTGACCTAACATAATCATTTGTGGTGCTTTCACTGAAAAGCATATTTGAAATCGGACACTGTGGTGGGATTAACAACAAGATTACCTTTAAAACGTTATAAGATACATGTATGTTTGAGGAATTTTAGTTATGAGATTTCTGTTGTTTTGAATTTGGCGCCCTGCACTTTCACTGGCTGTTGGCATATCGATCCCGTTAACGGGATTGCAGTCAAAATAAGTTTTAAACAGTCTGATGGCCTTTAGAAAGAAGCTGTCTTTCAGTTTCTCGGTCCCAGCTTTGATGCACCTGTACTGACCTCGCCTTCTGGATGACAGCGGGGTCTTTTAGGCCTTCCTGTGACATCGGGTGCTGTCCTGGAGGGCCCCCGAGGAGATGCGTTGTGCAGATGTGCAGTTGCCGTACCAGGAGGTGATACAGCCCGACAGGATGCTCTCGATTGTGCATCTGTAGAAGTTTGTGAGGGTTTTAGATGACAAGAAAAATTTATTCAGCCTCCTGAGGTTGAAGAGGCGCTGTTGCTCCTTCTTCACCATGCTGTCTGTGTGGGTGGACCATTTCAGTTTGTCTGTGATGTGTACGCTGAGGAACTTCAAAACTTTCCACCTTCTCCACTACTGTGCCGTCAATCTGGATGGGGGGTGCTACCTCTGCTGTTTCCTGAAGTCCAAGATCATCTCCTTTTGTTTTGTTGACGTTGACTGAGAGGTTATTTTCCTGACACCACACTCCAAGGGCCTTCACCGCCTCCCTGTAGGCTGTCTCGAAGTTGTTGGTAATAAAGCCTACCACCGCAGTGTCGTCTGAAAACTTGATGATTGAGTTGAGGGCATGCATAGCCACGCAGTCATGGGTGAACAGGGAGTACAGGAGGGGGCTGAGAACACACCCTTGAGGGGCCCCAGTGTTGAGGATCAGCGGGGTGGAGATGTTGTTTCCTACCTTCACCACCTGGGGGTGAAGTGGGACTTCCCCACCTGGGGGAAGGCCCGTCAGGAAGTCCAGGACCCAGTTGCACAGGGCGGCCTCAAGACCCAGGGTCTCAAGCTTAATGATGAGTTTGGAGGGTACTATGGCATTGAATGCTGAGCTGTAGTCATTGAACAGCATTCTTCCGTAGGTGTTTCCTCTTGTGCAGGATGGGGAGAGGGCAGTGTGCAGTGTCTGACGCGCGATTGCATCGTCTGCCTGGAGCCTGTTGAGGGCGGTAAGCAAATTGGAGTGGGTATCAGGTAGGGTGGAGGGGACTAGTCTCTCAGAGCACTTCACAATGACAGAAGTGAGTAGTACGGGGTGATAGTATTTTCAGTTCAGGTTAGCTTCAGCTTTCCTAGGAACAGGAACAATTGTGGTCATCTTGAAGAATGTGGGGACAGCAGACTGGGATAGGGATTGATTGAATATGTCCGTAAACACCAGCCAGCTGGACTGCACATGCTCTGAGGACGTGTCGCTAGGGATGCCATCTGGGCCTGCAGCCTTGCGAGGGTTATCACTTAAATGTTTTACTCACGTCGGCCACGTTGAAAGAGAGCCCACAGTTTTTGAGTAGCGGGCCTTGTTCGGGGGCACTGCATTGTCCTCAAAGCGCACAAAGAAGTTGTTTAATTTGTCTTGGAGCGAGAACGTCGATGTCCACGACGGGGCTGGTTTTCCTTTTTTTTCGTGATCGTCTGTAGACCCTACCACATACGTCTCATGTTTGAGCCGTTGAATTGCGAGCTCTTGCTTTTTGTCTCTATACTGACACTTTGCTTGTTTGATTGCCTTGCGGAGGGAATAGCTACACTGTTTGTATTCAGTCATGTTTCCAGTCGCCTTGCCATGATTAAATGCGATGGTATGTGCTTTCAGTTTTGCGCGAATGCTACCACAGTTTCTGGTTAGGGAAGGTTTTAATAGTCACAGTGGGTACAGCATTTCCAATGCAATTCCTAATAAACTGGCACTCACCGAGTCAGTATACTTCGATGTATATTGTCTAAGAGGCTACCCGGAACGTATCCCAGTCCACGTGATCAAAGCAATCTTGAAGCGTGGGATGCAGATTCGGTCAGACCAGCGTTGGATAGACCTGAGCCCGGCGCGAGCCTGTTTTAGTTTCCTACCTTCAGGAGGGGAGCAACAAGATGGAGTTATGGTCAGATTTGCCGAAGGGAGGGCAGGGGGTCTTGTATGCACTCGCGGAAGATCGAGTAGAAGTTGTCCAATGTTTTGCTCAAGCAGGTACAACAATCAATGTGCTGGTAGAATTTAGGTGGCACTTTCTTGATTCAGCTTGGCTTATAAATCCCCAGCTACAATAAATGCAACCTCAGGATATATGGTTTCCAGTTTGCATGAGTTCCAGTGAAGGCATTGTGCTTTGTAAAATGGCTAGAGGTGGCTGCCCTCTATATACATACGACTTGAAATGTGTGGCACGAGGTCAGATGTCAGTCTTGAGAGTGTACTCCCTGGGGGGTGCACTGGAGGGCATCCCTATATTTTGTAGTGTGCAGGTGAGCCTGATTGGGCTTATTGGGTTCACCTGGTGTATGACTATTTAGGTTCCTTGGTGGACTGGGCCAGCTGCTCAGGTCTCTTGTCTTCTGTGTAGTACTACATGTGCAATTGCTTTATTATTTGTCTGAAGTCTTCAGTAAACATTCTGCAGTTACCCTCACCTCTGCCTGCTGTGTTTCTCTGCGCCTGGATCCGAGTTATTGTCACAAAATCACTGGCCACTTTAATAATGTTTACATATTTTGCATTACTCATCTCATATGCAGATACTCTATTATTTTCTACTGTATCTTGGTCTATGCTGTTCCGACATTGCTTGTCCAAATATTTATATATTCTAAATTCTATTCCTTTACTTTGTATTTGTGTGTATTGTGTGTATTCTTGTGAAATTGTTAGATATTACTTGTTATTGTCACGCCCTGGCCTTAGTATTCTTTGTTTTCTTTATTATTTTAGTTAGGTCAGGGTGTGACATGGGGAATGTATGTGTTTTTGTAGTGTCTAGTGTGGTTGTATGGTTTAGGGGGTTTAATAGAGTAGATGGGTTTGTGTTTAGTATAGGTGTTTAGGAAAGTCTATGGTTGCCTGATTTGGTTCTCAATCAGAGACAGCTGGTTATTGTTGTCTCTGATTGGGGAGCCATATTTAAGGC